>NC_072739.1:96811469-97113348 GCF_026930045.1 Uloborus diversus | reverse complement strand
CCAGACGAGTGAAAATATTCCCTCTAAGGTGAAAGCATAGTGCCTGAAGGTGCAACACAGGCTAGAAAATAGAGCAGAGGAGCCAGAACATCATGCAATCGCAGAAAGACTCATTGCGCATGCGCTTTTTGCCTTAGACATACATTCAACCACCTCAATATGGCGGACAAATGATGATTGCGTTTGTGTGTCTTTCACATTGAATGAAGTACACTATTGGATTAAAACCCAACTTTTCTAGGATTAATTATCCGAAATGACAAGTAAGTACAGCTTTTGATCACTTTGTAGCTTTTAGGGCTTTCAAACATAGTTAAGTGTTTAAAAGTGCATTTATTGCTTTTCAGTAACCGTTAGTCTTCTAGTTCTCGTTTAGCGTTACTATCGTGAAATTTCCATCATTCAAAACGCTACTAAAAATATCTGTCATTATTTTCTTGAATACTCGATAAGCAGCTTTTATTAATCACCAAAAGAACCTTAATAAAAAGGTTTCTTGTGCTGTAATTATAACAGAAAGCTAGCGAGAAAAAAAAATCTCTCTCAGTCTAGCTCTTTTTTTTTTGCTTTCTCATTCAAGTGTTAGAATCATTTCCTGTTAGCGGTTGATGCTCGATAGCGTTAGAAATTCCCTTTGGTTTTTTATTTAACTGGTTGAAAAACTTTATGTGCATTTATTTTGTTACTCTTTTTTAACGTTTATGAAACGATTTTGTTCTTCCGTAATTGTAATATCCCAGAATATTTTTGGCTCATCATGTAAATAATCCATAAGTACAGCTATGCTTCATTTTCGGAATACGTCATGTTTTAGTAAATGTATAATTTCTCACATGTTTTAAATAATTACTCGTTTTTAAATTATAACGTATTTGTGACAGATGTTTGATACCAAGTGGAGGGGTAGATGTTTATTGCTTTATTAATTTTTAACATTACTTTTTGTTAAAAAAAACCATCAGAACCCTGAATTTTTTCACATGCTTTTTAACGGCCCCAGAGTTATTATTCATATTATTTATTTTATGAATTTTTAAGAAAACGATAAAGATTTCACCTGTCCGCAAAGTTTTTCATTTGCTTTTACCGCTCCCGTGAGTCAAAAGAGGTTGAGAAACACTGAGTTAGAGCACGATCAGATGAATTAAAGCTATGAGCACTTCTTAACTATGTTGAAAGCTCTGAAATATGATCAAATGCTGTAATTACATGTTTTAATCATTCCCAATACCGAGTTCAATGTGAAAATGTCCAAAACGTAGAATATCATAAATCAAAACAAAACTTAAAAAAAGAGAAAAAAAATACACAACTGTATAAAAAACGCACACAATACGGGGGAGGGGGGAGGAGGATCTATAGTAAGGGTGCCATTTCTCTCTCCGAAGGTTCCCTTTTTTCACTCCGGCTGTCTAGTTTTTAAAAGGTGCCTGTTTTTCACCCTATTTAGAGGTGCGTTTTCGGCTCCGTATTGGGTGCCGCTGGTGAACAAGCGTTTCTCCCCTGAAAGGTGCCGAATGCATCCTGTAGTTTTAACAGTGTAGGGAGACTTGAGCCAAAGACTAGTTTGATGTTTTTTGCTTAATTTGATGACTTTTCAATGAATTTTTGTTTATGAATAGCTAAAATATTGTGATTTAAGCTAAATGATTTGATTATGAAGACCTGATATTTTATACTTAAGAAATAACTAAAATATGTATAATATTTTGGTCTACTAAACTGGTTTTGTTTGACAAATAACTAAAATACTAATAATTTGTAAGCCCATTGATTTTTTACTTTATAAAATAACTGAAATATTGTTTAGGTCTGATCTGATAAAGTTTTGAATTCGACTTCCGCTTCTCTGCTGATGTGGAGTACGATTAATTTAATATATATATATATATATATATAACTCATCACCTAAAGAGGTGAACATTTTGGACATTCATTTCAAGTATCACTTATTAAAACAAAAAGTAACATCAAACCTGCGTTTTTAATTTCAATATCTACGAGTCTTATTACATTCATGAGGAGGGTCATGTCTTCCTAAGTGTTGAGTCAAGTCTCCCTAGCTCTGGGGACACTTGACCCATATGCAGACTTGAGGAAGAATAATGTTTTTGTACCATTTCTACTTAGACTTATGGTATAAAAATGTGCACAAAATCATTCTATTTATACGCATTTTTTATTTGTTCTAACTAACACATGTGTTGCGGGCAACACGTACCTAACGTGACTAACGTGGTGAACCTAACGTGGTACCTAACGTGACTTAACGTAACTAACGTGTTGCGGGCAACACGTACAAATCAGTATTTTTCGAGTACAAAAAAGTTTTTGGGAAAGTTGATATTTCATACTATGACACATAACGGTTCCCTGTAATCTATTATATCGCACCCAGGCAAATAAAGAGACACAACTCAAAAAAAAAAAAAAAAAAAAAAAAACAGTGAAGAAAACCAAGATTCTACGTAATAGCAGTTTTAAGTGATTCAGCCTCAAAACATTACAATACGCGAAAAAATTATGATGTGACGTTTTGTGGTTAGTTTTTCTTACCTAAATTATGGGCCACTCCACGAAAAAGTCAACCCTTTGTCCCTCTCGTGACGGATCATATATTTCATTAAAAAGTAATAGTTTCAAAGGGTAATGACGGCATTTGTTGCTCAGGAAATGATACATAGGTTTGTAATTTGTCAAGGAGAAAAAAAAAATTTTTTTGTTCATTTTTAAAGTATTATTTTTATAAAATGTATGGAAGCTTCACGTGCGAGACAAAATGACCGTTTTCCGTGGAATGGACCTAATGCACATTTTCAGTTCGAAATTTTTTCTTCTAAATTACAAAATTTAAATCGTGTGTCAGTGTCACTATTGATCACATCGTTTTACGCCACTACGCTTCAGTTACGTAAGCTAATTCTGTGCGATTTTCATGGCAAGAAAAAGCAATAAATTTAAATTTGAAATCCATACCTAGTACGCTTTTCCAAATTTTGAGTTGTGTCCTTTTCTTTGCCCGGAGGACGATATGGAAATTGAAAGCCAATGTTATACATTCCGGAAATAAAATGGAGATATATATATGCAGCAAGCAATGTCTCAGTTGTAAAAATGGATTGAGAAAGACAAAATTATATATATTCTCATCCAGAGCCACTAGGGCCAGGTGGGGTAAAATGGGTATAAAATAGCCTACTTTTGGATTTTCACTCAAGTATTTTTGTCAAAATATTTCGTTTCTAATTTTTTTTTGTTTTATGTATACATTACATATGTTGAGAGTAGAATTAAATGATTTTCATACATAATTTGATACAAATTTATTTTTGAGAGGAGTGTTTATGACTATATGTTTCGTATACCCCATTTTACCCCACGCAGGTGAAAATGAGTAGCCTATGGGGTAAAATGGGTATTAAAATCTAAGAAGTGATGAAAAAGCATACTATTTGTTCAATTCAGTGTGATAGTAAAGGCATAAGAGTCAGTTGTCAAAATTTAACTATTTAATTTAAAAAAAATAGTGCAAAGAGTAAATTTGATAAAATATTAATAAGGTTTCTTTGAACGCACGATATCCATACTTGTCTTTCTTTTAAAAAAGTAATGGCCTATTGTTAATTTGTGGCGCGTTAAATTTTTTTATTATTTGATGTTCTTCAATGAAATCCATGTCGTCTACATCAGGGGAAAAAAACAACAACCCCTTCTCGGATTTTTTAAAAGTATTTCACCTCATAAAATTTTCCTCAACAGCCATATATTTGCCAATAAATTCTTTCTTGCTTGTTTCCTCAAAGTATAATACTTATACCTTTGCACCTGTGGTTAAACTTTGCTTTATAAGCATATTTTCAGCAGTTTCTATTCCAGATACTTCCTCTGAATGGATACTTTCTTTTTCATCTATTTTTTATTTTCTTGTTTTTAAATTCCTTACGTTTTTCACTTTCAACTCTTAGCCTTTCTAAAACATCTTTGTCATTTATTTCCTGCCAGCACCTGTTTAAGTTGTTTTAAATAAACCATGCAGGTAGTTGTCAAATCTGAAGCACTTGTTAAAATTGCTGACAATATTGCACTTTTCAAATCTTTATAAGGTGACGAAATTGTGCTTTGTGACGCATACTTTTCGGATTGAAACAAGAATGTGTTCCGAGAAATTAAAAGTACATTAGAGTACATTAGAGAAATTGATAGAATCTGATTGCAATCAAATAAATATGTGACGAGCAGCAGGCTGGGCCCAGCATATTCTGAGGAAATTGTTATTTTATGCGCAAGTGGCACATAAACACTAGAATAAGTATACCTGTGGCTTATTTTTATTTATTATGATGGAGTGAAGTTTATTTTATAAAATCATGGCATTGCGCATATTTTTATGTTTCAATCATTTTGAATCAACCATAAATGAATTAATATTCATTTAAAGGAAAATATGCTGTATCTTTTAAAACAACTTGCTGGAATGATAAGCCTAACCATATATACCCATTTTACCCCATTTTCAAAATATGAGATTAAAAATAGAAAAAATTATTTTTTTTCTTCCCTGTAAGTTGAAGCAGCAATAAAAATGTCCAACTAAAGATATTATGACACAGTAATAAACATTCCTCAAAAATCAGGAGCTGGAGATAGAAGTTTAAGCAGACAACATGCGGTTTGAATTTATCGACTTCAATTGAAAGTGTTACCACTCACTAAAAATAATCTATTGAAAAAATATATTTTGTGATATAGAATTCAGAACAGCCAAGTATAATAACCAACTCAAAAACATGCAAATTTAATTTAAAAAAACTGACTTTTTAAACCATATATTTTGACTACCCATTTTACCCCACTACCCATTTTACCCCACCTGACCCTACCATTTGTGCCGAAATTCGTACGTGTGGATTTTAAACTTGCCTACATCCAAAAACAAAATCTAGAAGCAGACTAATAAACGAAGCGTTTAGTATCAAAGCCATGATAATGTTTAAGTTTTTCTCCCATAACTTAATTACTTCTTTGTCTGCTATCACACTAAAAGAGGATTTAAAGTAATCCCTCTCCATCAGGTCGAAAACCTCTATACCAATAATCTGTTTCACTTCTAAAATCTGCCCAAATCCATACTTTTTACCGTATCGTCGCTGAAAAAACGTACGAGTAATATCAACAGCGTTTTTATAAGAAATTGCATAACCAACTCTCGTTTTAGACTGAGCTGGTTAGTTCATAGCATAAAATTTAGATGTCAAATTTAATTGGAATTTGAATGCCATTTTTTTGAAACCATTTTATTCCAAAACTAGCTCAACCAAAACGGAAATTTAGTCGTACACCAAATGCTGCTAAAACGAAAACAAAATAACAAAAAAATGAAAAAAAACTCAAATAATGAACATGGCAGCAACCGAGCAACCAGTGCGCGCGCGCGCGCGTGTGTGTGTTAGTATACGTACGTACATGACGCATCAAGAGGCTATAACTCTTGAAAAGTGGAGCAAAACGTGAAAGAGTTTAGTAACCACTGATCTGTATTCAAATTTTATTCGCTAAAAAATCACCTAGTTGTAATCCTTTCCCAGCGTTAAGAAGGTGGGGGGGGGGGGGACACGACGTTCATTAAATAGCTCCGTGGCAATGCCATAAAAAAGTCCTACCCGATAATTTCCCATCCCTCTGTCAAAGACATGAAGACAAAATAAGTAAATAGTACGTTCATCAATAACTTGGTAACTGTTTTCAATTTTTGAGGTCTCTTCCAATTACAATCCTTTTTGCCGCCAGCTTCTGCGGAAATTCGGTAACAGTAGCAAAAGGGGCGTTCCTCGGGGGATAAAAAATCGCAGAAATGCGTGAAGGCAGGGAGGCCATCTTTAATGGGAGATCTTTGGAATCGGTCATCAGATTGTGAAGAAGTGGACTTAACTACGTCTAATAACAAGCACCTAATCGTTGGAACTCATTCATCAACATGGCGACGGCAGACCGATCCAATTGTAGAAACTCGACAGCGTTTAGTCAAAGTGGGCGCTGCGGCAGTTGGTGGATTTTTTTTCTATTGGCTTTCTTTATTGTTTGATTTTGGGATGGAGATCATGTTTGGCTTGATTAGAGGGAGAATGGTATACGTCATCTTAGTTTCGAATAATTGGTGGGTCTGTAAAAACACTAGAAAAAGGACAAGACTGCATAGAATTTAACTCTCAGAGAAGGATTTGTACGTATGAACCAAAGGGGTGCTAGTGAAAAATTAAAAGTTTGGAAATAGGTAGTGCAGTTACTTTTATTGTCCTCTGACAGCTGAACTGGCAATTTGGGGTGCACTGCTTCACTTTTCCAACTGTACCGTAATTTGGTGCGAAGTCCGACTTTCACAGTACATGCAAGGTGAAGGCACATTTAGTGGTGAAGGTTGCTATTAGAGATTACAAAAACATGGTTGTTAAAAATAGATTCTTAGAAAGAAGCAGTGTCCCAAGGTACAAACGTCCCCAGGTACAACACTCTCCTCTACTGTCAATTTAATTTTGACCTCCCCGTATAACCTTATTTTGGAGACTCTTCTTAGTTGTTGAATAGATTTTTTCTCACCCGTAGTCCTTAAAGGGGCCTAAGGACCTTTAACCATCAAAATTTCGATTTTCTGGGAAAAATGTACGTAATGAATAATATAAATCTGGACAATTCGATACCGTATTTATTACCATACCCATTCCCCCTCCCCCAAGTTATCGCAAAAAATAAAATAAATAAATAAACTACCCCCACGTAAACTACCAGTATGAAAAGGTTTAAACCTCTTTTCCTTTGAAGTCTGTTTATTTTTCGTTTTGTCCGCATATGTCAAAAATATTTTTATGTATTTTTTACAAAACTTCTTGTGTATATTTGTCTGACCTATTTTTATGACCTGAACCCTGAACCTAAAGTTGAGTTAAAAATCGAATTTTGTTGCTTTTAAAAAAATAATTTGCTCATTAACTTTTGGCAAAATTTGATATTTTTTTTTAAATATCAAAAATATAAATAAAAAATAAGTTATTTAAATTTTAAATTTAATTTCAGATCCTTTAAGAAGCAAATGGCATTACTCTAAAGAAGGGATCCTTCGCCTAAATAATTTGTTATTATCTCGAATCACACTGAGCGACTGCAGGTATGTGCTGCAAATTAGTGAACAATCTGTATAGAGCAATTCCACGGAAAGTGGTCCTGACACGCCAAAAAAATCTTTTTTCACATAATATAGAAACAAATCTTATTTTTTTGACAAAGAAATATCTAAAGTAAGACAAAACAACGTTAGAAGAAGCACAAATTTGTAAATTACAGCAGACACGTGTTTCGGCGTTATAAGGAACGCCTTTTTCAATGCAAAAAATAATGAGCTTATGGATGAAAAGACATCCGGCAAAAGCCAAGAGCAGATAAGCATGCAGCTTAAAAGATAAAAACAGCGGATTAGCCAAACACCAATGACAAAGTTATAAACCGATCAGGAACCAATAGGAATGCAAGCAAAGGCCAAGAGCTTTCTTTTAGGTACGAACCCAGAAAGAAAGAATTCAATTGGACAAAGATTAAGCCGAAGCTTAAACAAAAAGAAAAGAAATTGTCAGTAACCGTGAACCGCAAGAAAGGAAAAGCTGAATGGAAAACCATGAAATAAAATAAACAGAAACAAAAAATATTCGAAAAAGGAAAAATAAAGATAAATAGAAGAAAATTGGGGGGGGGAGTGTCAATCAAGACAAAAAGGTAAAAATAAACAAAGGAAGATCGATAAAAATGAATGGGGAAAAAAGGGGGGGAATGGGGAAAGGACAGTATTAAAGATATGGGAGCCAAATGTTAGAAAAATATGGAACTGCACTAAGATCGTTAACTAAGTTAGAACTGTTCCTCAAAATATGAAAGGATTCCCAAAAGTCAAGATCTGATGAATTGGGGCATTTTTGGATAATCTGATAAGAGTTAAAATCAAAAGAGTGATTCGAATCCCAACAGTGTTGAGCAATACTAGACTTATTTAATTGTTGTTTTTTCACATAATTTTGATGCTCTTTCAAGCGAATTTTTAAAGCACGCCGAGTCTGTCCAATATAGGCAAGTTTACAAGTACAATTAATTCTATAAATTCTACAACAATTAAGAGGGTGAATAGGATCTTTAAGAAAAGAGAATGAAAGTTTATTAATAGGAGAGAATACCACCTGGAATTGGAAACGTTTTAGAATCTTAGCAACCTGATAGCTTACAGATGGAAAGAATGGCAAAACAACCAAATTCTTTCTGATGAAGGTTCGGTTAAGAACATTAGTTTGGGATTTATTTGAAAGTTTTTTATAAATGGAATCAATCAAAGTTGGCGGATAGTCTCTATCAATTGCCACAGCTTTAAGATAATTAAGTTCCACTTTGAGAAGTTCCGACGAAGAACAAATATTAATTGCGCGATAAACAAAAGAATTGAAAGCAGAAGATTTTTGCGTCTCATCCTCCAAATCAAAAATCTTTTTGAACGAGACTTTTTGAAAGATGTCACACACGTAACGCTCCTGAATGTTTTTCATTACGAGTTGGGTCTTTACATTTGAAAGTAAGGGAAAAAAGTACTTTTTTTCATAATGGGGTTGTTTCCTTCAGTCAAAAGTAGTACTTTTTGTCACTGAAATTGATAGAATGAGCAAATAAATAAATAAATAAATAAAATAACATGGACCCAGAAAATACTTTCATTTTTCCAACAGTTTTTTTTAATTAATTTTTTTAAATGTCCGATTTTTCAAACAAGGCGTGGTTTTGATGACGTCACAAATGATGCTTTTTGACGCATCTTTCTATCGCGTTTCCACGTTATGATAATCAAGAAGCGGATTAAAATTGCGCTCTACGCATGCTATCAATCATATCGTTGCTAATACACGTAAGTAAAGATGCGAATTAAATATTTTGTTCTGTGAATGACAACATCGAATGGCATTTCATCATTTGTGATGTCAACGGCAGAAGCATAAACAATGAAAGTTCAAGGATTTAAGTAATTTTTTTAAAATATTAAACTTAAACAAATTATTTAAAGAATGGTCAGATCCTATGTTTTAAAGCATGCTCTTTCAGAAAAAAAAAATACTTTTAAAATTTTGGAAACGACTCCATTCAATTAAAAATATTGTATGTTGGCACTGAATCCAAGACTCAATGAGTGTTAAAAAATAATGATATTAATAAAATATAATAAATAAATAAAGAGATCAAATTAATTAATTGTTTTTTTCGTACCCAAAGAGTAGTTTGAATAAAGTGTTCGCAATCTACATACTTCTAGATCAAAAGTACAATGTTCTAAATACCTAAAATTGCATTTACATTTCTTGATAGTTTTTGGTTTTTGTGAAAAAGTGAGTAAATCCTACAGATTATTTAAAACATTGCAAACCTTTAAAACCATATACGAATAGGTTAGAAGTTCGTGATAGTTTATAAGCTTGACATTTACTATTTGATTTGTATGCAAATAAAAATTAATTTCATTATTTATTTTGTGAAATTCTCCTTTCAGTTTAAGTATTTACTAGCTACGTTGCCTGGCGTTGCACGGTCTATCTCGAAAATAATAGTTACGTCAAATGGCGCATTTTTAGCGATCAGGCTTAAATAAAAAAAAAATAGCGTCAGGTTTCCCGTCAATGTGTAGAAAAAAGCAATTTTATGCCTCAAAATTTAACTTTAGACGTCTTTGGCTTTTTTTTTGAATTAAAAAATTTTTTTAAATCATTTTTACTGATAACTATCCCGTTTTACGGATTTCCTGGACAACACCCCTAAGGGGGGTCGACCCCTAAAGGGGCCAAAAGTACCAAATGTGTATTCTTGATCATCAAAGGACGGACCTCTGTGCCAAATTTGGCAAAGATCCGATGTAAACTGAACTTGAATATTGAAAACCCCGTGGAGAAGGGGGGATAAAGCCCAGGAGAAAGAATCCTCATGTGAGTTCCTGAGCACCAAAGATCCTCTGTGCGCAATATGGCAAAGATCCGGCGTAAACTGTGGATATTTATTAGGAAATCCCCTTCAAATGTTGCACGCGGTCACACACGTAACGCTCTAATGTCACACACGTAACGTTAATAAAATATTTTTTGTTGCTATTGTATGAGCTTTAGAAAAAACATATTTGTGGAATACTTACTTGGTATACTTAGACACATGCACAAAAAATACTGTTCATTTACCTTTCCAAACTTCACAGGAAATTACAAAATAGTATGAGCTATAAAATTTTCAGATTTTCTGAATCACACACGTAACTCTGTATTAAAAATTTTACATAAAATTTTAGAATTTTCCTACGAAAATTAAACTTTAACCCAAAACCTCTTACATATCTTCTATTAATCCAGTAGAAACTGCTAAGAAATATTTTTAAAACATCATATTGATTTTTGTTGTTATTTGCATTGAAATGGTGTCAAAAAGTCACACACGTAACGTTGGAATGGCCCATAGAGATTCGTCGCCTGTCCGAGAATAATTGAAATTCAGCTTATTAGCTCTCCGATATCTTTTAGGTTTTTTATGATATTCAACTGATTTTTTTTTTTTTTTTTTTTTTTGTAAGTTGCCAAATCTATTGTCTAAGGGATTTTGCTTATCTTTCGCACATTCGTCGCTATAAATTAATTGCTTAAAATGTTCATCTTTCATCAAATTTTCAATTTCTACTTTTCAAATTTTTTATGATCATTCTATTGTATGCTTTTAAGTTTTCTGAAAGTTTGGTAGGCCAGTACTGAAAACGCACGTTTTGTGCCAAAACATTGCGAATAAAATTGATATTTTTGAAGAAATGCTTATATCTTCATGAATATAAGAGATACTTTGGTGAAAATGTGTGAAATTATTGCACATATACTAAATAAACCAATTGCTGAAATTCACATCCTATTTCAGATTATGTACGATGAAGGATGATCAAAAACATTTTTGATTTCATCAATTTGTTGCCGGTCTACTTATTTCATGGCTGATTTAATTTGTGTTGAATCATGCTAGCTAGAATGTACCTTTTTTGTCAAAAAAGGTATAGGGTCAGTCCACTGAAAACGGTAGTTTTGTCCCGCACGTGACGCCTCATATATTTTATTAAAAATAATAATTTAAAAGGGTAATGATAAAAATTTTATTGCTTAACAAATTACAATCGAATTAATGATTCCTTAAGCTAAATATTTCGTTTAAAGCTCGACTAATGTGGTATCGTATACTTTTTTAAATAATTACTTTTTAATGATATATACGAACCGTCACGTGCGGGACAAAGTGACTATTTTTTCGTGGAATGGCTTAAAACAATTTTTTTTTCACTGGTTATAACTATTGTTTTTCAACAAATTAGATACGTTTCCTTTACAATGGAACCTTTGCTCTCGAAATCTACAATTTATTTTAACATTAAAATATTAATAGATCAAAAATATTAAATAATGCATAAGCAAGTTACAAGAGGTTGGATGTCCCGCACGTGGCGTACTCAAATAAATTGCACTTTAAATAACAAAATTGTTTAATCTGTGACAGGAGTATCTTTGTATTAAATGTCAAGATTAAAAAAAATGCTTACCCCTGTTTAGTTAAAATATTAGGAGATAAGACAAAATGTTAATGAAATTTGAGCGTCCTTGTTTCCCGCACGTGACTAGTGCACGTGACACCAACAGAGCAATTTTTCTCTTATTTCTTGGGCCAAATTCTTTTAAAATGTGAATTTTTTTAAGTATTGCAGTTTTTTTTCTGTCCTCCACTGTATCATCGTTTTCATAGATTACCTACTTGGCAAAGTTGTCCCGTTTGTACGTACTGTCCTAGTCTCTTCATCGGTACACGAAACTGTGTAGGGGAGACTGGAGCAAGATGACAAGCCGGGCCAGATGACGAATGTCTTAATTTTTCCGTTTTCCACTTGGTAACAGCATCAACTGGATACTACTGGCTCTCTTATCCGCTGTTCGTTTAGCAATAGTATAGAGGCGCTGAAATTGCCTTATTTGTGTTAGTTCTGAAGCTTTGATTGTTTACCGCTGCCACGTTATAACTTTTACGCATGTGTAAATAAGCTCTGTTACAGATACAGATAAGATGCATCGCATCTCTTTAGTATTTATGAGTATCTTAGTTTAAATACTACCTATTACCATGAATTAATGTCAATTAATCGCCTTCCTTTATGGCAATGAAGACGAATCCTGTCAAACAGGCAGTCCGGGGCACAATGACGGGCCGAAACACGACGGAAACATGGGGCAAGATGACGAGCTCGTCATCTTGCCCCATGTTTCAGAATTCATTAATCTATGTTGTCCATTCTATTAAATGATGTAAACGCTTTTTTGTCCAACGCTTATTTGTCCTGCAAATGCTTATTCTGCGCTTCTGTCACTTCGGGGGCTAAGGGACGCATTGGACCAAGGGAGGTGTCGTTCGAAAGCGGTCGACCAGAGGTTATTTTAAACTAATTGACCAAATGACTGGTTGGCTGAATGAAATCAAGCATATAATCTCCTGCTCTGTTGATCATTGACAATCATAAATCTCACATATCTTTGAAGGTTATCTTATGTTGCATAGAAAAAAAACATTATCTTGATTGGATTGCCGCCCCACACATCGCATCGTCTCTAGCCCCTCGATGAGTCATTTTTCTGCCCATTAAAAACCTACAAAAGCCAAGCATGTGACAACTTTATGGTCTTCACCTGGGACAAACTGTCACAGACAAAAGTATTGGTGAGCTTTTGAGCATCGCTTACTTCAAAGCAGCTACAGTTGGAAATACTGTTAAAGGGTTTAAAAAATGTGGGATCGAGCCTCATAATTCTCTTGTTTTTAGCCGACTATAATGTTGTTGACGATGAAACTGAGAATAATTGTGCTAATCCTCAGATTATAGAAAACCAACATATAGACCCTCCAGAAGAAGCAGAAGTTATGGCAAATGCTGATTCCAATGTTCCAAAAAAGTCAAGTCTGTTAGTGTTTCTGATTTCAATCCATTGCCAAAAGCAACACAATGTGAAAAAAAAAAAAAAAAAAAAGCAGAAAACTGAGCTTAAACATTCTTATAAGCACATCCATCAAAGAAAAGTCAGAACAAGGAGAAAAGCAGAAGAAAGAAAAGAATTATTTCAAAAAAAAAAGTGGAAAAATAAGCTCATGAAAATAATAAGGGAGAAAAAAACTCAAACTAAGTTCCTGTGTAGACCTAAGTCTATACAATTCATGCCAAAAAATCAAGTTGCATCAACTTCAAAGGATAGTGTTATAATATGTCCTGCTTGTAAAGAAGAATATTTTGACCCTTCATCAGTAGATGGATCCAGTGCTGTAGAAGCCAAGAGTGGTGGCATGAGGAATGTTCCAACTGTGAAAAATGCATTTTTATTTGTGTCTATGGTCAATTGTTAGCTGCACAACTTAACACTTCAATATTACGGCATTACGCTTAATTTGATGCTTTGTAAGATGTAAAAACATAGTTGTCATTTGTTAAACTAAGTAACATATTAAAAAGATAAAATATGTTCAACATTTTGCAGTGTTGTCATCTTGCCCCAAGGCCAAAGTCATCTTTCCCAAGTATTGGGGCAAGGTGACGATTTGTTAAGGTTATGAAAAAATAAAAATATCCTCCATTATTTTTTTATATGAAATATTAAATGGTAATATATTTAATAATACAAAGGATATGAAGGGCTCATTGGATAAAGGTGTTAACTGACAAATCATTTGTTTTGAGAAAAACGCAGTCAAAGTTCAAAGGCTAGTATTTTTTATGCAATGGATAAAATGTTTCTCTTTTGGTAGCAAATGTTAGTTTTTTGTTTGAAATATCTATTATAAAATGATCAGCTGTGGAAACCATCAATTAATGAGTTTTTTTTATCACTTTTATGTAGTTAACACCTTCATCCACTAAATTTCGGATCGAAGTTTTCATACCATGTCAATGGATGATGGTAATAAAATACACTAACATCTATCTGACTCCAGTTTTTGAATTATAAATTTAAGAAAACATTGTAATATTCAGGATTTAATAACCAAATAAAGTAAACAAACTTTTTTATAAGCTTTACTTTCATTTACATATTATTTCCATTTATAACAGTGCAGTAAAACCATTGATATTCCTCTGGAAAAAACTTTTGTTGTTCTTTAAGATTTTGAGCTTTTCCTTTGTTATAGTTCCTGTTTTACCTATTTTTCTAGGAAGACGAATACTAGTATTTGGTGGACTTGCTATTTTCTTGTTTCGTAGTAAATCTACTCTTTTAAATGGCAAAGATTGATCATAACTTTCCTTATATAGATAAGATCCATATTCTTCAATCCGAATCCATCTGATCCCATCCCTAAACTTAACTTTCTCTTGTAGACAATTTTTCTTCTTGTTTGTCAAACTTAATATTGTTGCAAGCATTTCAGTATAGCGGAAATGGTTTGTCATATCAATCACTTTGTTTTTTCGAGATACACTCCGGATGATATCCCGATACTGGTCTGGTACATATATCGTTTCGTGTTTTATAAGAACCTTCTCAATTCTTCCAAAATTCCGATCAGAATCTAGATATGTATGTCCTACTTCTGGAAATTTGTGGTCAATTGATTTGAAATAACCTTTCAATATAAGGAATTGATAGAGGCAGATCATTGCAAAGTTTTTGTTCTAACCAGCACAAGCGTCACTCCATACTATTAAACCGTCTTTTGTTTTCAGCTCATCATCTGTTTCTATTGCCGTTAAAATTGAACTACAGACTTCTGAGCTTCCTCGATGGGCAACGTCTTCAGTCCATGTACAAAATGTGGCTTTGGCTACATTTTTATAAATTATATGTATTCCTAGATTGTAGAACCACATCTGACGCAAGTAAAAGGCTTTTGATGTTGTTAATTTTGGCAACGGCCTAGTCTGTTGTAAGTCAACGGTAATGAAAGCAGTACCATTATTACTTTTTGCATATTCCCTATCAAATTTGATTGACTCGAAAGCAGCTTTTCAGGAAAGCAGATTTCTCTTCATGTTCTTCATCATTATTCCCGGAATCACATGTGCTACCTGTATCGCTTCTTGGTTGTGAAAAGGACAAGTTAAATTCGCTATCAAAAATACTTCTGTATGTTCACTCTTTGACAAAAACAGTTTCTCGTTTGTGAGTTTCGTTACATCGTTCAATATATAAAGCATACATTTTTGAGATACTAAAAAGAGGAGAAAGGTATTTTCTGTGAGGATTGCTGCACCTGGAATAATGTGAGCTTTCTGCTGGGAAACTGCTTACATGCTCCATTACATATGCTTTCACATCATTTTCCACTTTGTGTGGTCTTGAACTGTGATGGTATCTTTTATCTGGTAGCGGTGCTGAAAACCCATTCGAAATAATGTTTTTTTATGATATCAAGCTTTTGTCTCCCAATACCATACAAAGAGCACATAGCTGTCTTGCAAATATTGATAGTTTGACAGTCGAACTCTCTTGAAAAATTCCAGCGATTTTAACTCAGACTGAGTAAATTTTCACTCCTTTCCAGTGTCGAAAACGCACTTTCCTTATAGGAGTGAATTTCATTCCTTTTGCGGAGCGGTTATTTTCACTCCTTTTGGATAAGCTAATTTCACTCCCTTTTGATAAGTGTTTTTCACTCTTTTTAAGACTAAATTAATATCCTAAATGAGTGGTTGCTTTCCGTTTTGGAAAGCCGCTATTTCACTCTTTTTTTAGAATAAAATAGGTAAAATCATTTCACTCTCCTTTGGTGAAATTGTTTTTTAAACGTGTTTTCATGTGCTTATGCTGTGTATTTGAATTTAAAATTGTTTTTAAAACTTATTTCATTGGGAAAAAAATTAGTTTTTTAATTTAAAAAATGAAAAAAAAATGCTTTTAGTGTTTCCGAAGAGGATGCACAAGAACTGTATGGTAAGTACGAAGAATTTTCTTTTTTATTAAAACTTTAAATGGTAATATTTCTTGAACTACTCGTATATCGTTACAAATCATCCACTTGCAATATTACGTACATTTCCGAATCTAAAGACTGAAATAAAACTAAAAAACCCACACAGTTCCAAATAAATAGATTTAAAATTTTGAAACTCTATATTGATATTCTCGGTATGCCTTTTAACATTAATAATGTTTTAAAAGTTGCATCAGTTCAAATTAATTTAAAAAGTCACTCATAAATTGTGACAAGATACGTTTGAATTCAATTTTGTTTCTTCGAGGCCATTCATTAATTACGTAAGGATAATTTTGGCAATTTTTGACCTTCCCTTCCCCCTATGTAAGGGTATGTAAGACTCCCCCCCCCCATCTTACGTAAGATTCTTTTTTATCTTCACAATAATAAAATAACAAATATTACATCATTGGGATCGTTCTTAAATTAACTATCATTTTTTTTTTTTTAATTTTTTCAAAAACATTTTTGAGTAAAGAAATGTTTACTGTAAGGAATCTAGACCGAATGTTTTTCGACAAAAAAATTTTTGTATATGATGCGATAATAATTAAAAATAAGAAATGCAAAACACAGTGCGATTCTTTTATTATATTTTACACGTTTCATTCTTTGAAACACAAGTAAAAAACAGCTCCTCCTATAATACATACTTTTACCTTCCTGAAGCAAATGAAATATAATATTTGCCAAACCACTTGACCGCGGATTTCTAATATAAAATATCGGCTTGGAAAATATTACTTAAGAATGGATCCACCAACACCCCTCTCCAAGCAAGGGTATGTAGAGAATTCCCCCCCCTCCCCCTCAGGACCCTGAATTAATGAATGGCCCGTTACACATATGAATGAGTGTATTATACAAAGTTTATGATACTCTTTAAAGTTTATTATACACAAAAACAATGTTTGATTAATTAAAAATATACGCAGTGGTTGGAGCTCCGACCATCGGGAGCGGATTCGGTATCCGACCTATAGATTTGCGCATGGTCGGGTCTGTAACACCTGCCTAAAATATATATACAGTACACACACACCAAAGATGGTAACGACTGTTTCAAATGTCATATTTTTGATTCGATGACCGAAATAAAATTGTTGATAACAGTCTCATTAATTTGGAAGAAAAAGTTACAAAACGTTCGCCGTAACATTGCACGTGGGTGATTTGTAACGATATAGCAGTTCAAGAAACATTAACAGTTAAAGGTTTTAATAAAAAAGAAAATTCTTCGCACTTACCATTCAGTTTTTGTGCATTTCCTTCAGAATCCTCATTCGGCAACAAATAGTGTTTTAATTCATTAAATGAAGACATTTAGATAGCGACATCCACTTGCTATTCGCGACCAACGTTAGTTAAGCCTAACGTGGAGGTATAGAAGATTCTCTCTAAACAAAATCACGTGACAGAACCGAACCAATGAAAATGCTTTTGAGTTCTTCTTTTAAAGAATGTTTTTATTTTTCGCTCTTCAAAGGAGTGTTTCCGAATTTCACGCCAATAAGGAAAAGTTTTAGTCTTGTTTTTTTTCGTAAAGCGTCTTTTTTCGATAAAGCTAGCACTCAGAAAGAATGAATGCACCCGCAATAGATTTCACTCTTTTTAAGAGTTATTTTTTCGTTCTTTTGAATTAAAAAGTGACATAATATTTGTATGAAGCTGCCCTACTTTTCCTAGCACTTATGTGCTCTGTCTTTTAATGCTATTAATTTCAGTACTATTAAAAAGTGTGCAATTTTTAGCATTCACATCTAGTTGATTGAATTCAGTTAGTATGGAAGTCCTGTCATCAATACTGAATTTAGAAGAACACTGTAAACGATACTTAACATTTCACAGAGTACCTGTACATACTGATTTTGCTGGTACTAATTTGTCTGTCTGGGAAACATAAGCTTCTCCTTTCTGCCTAGCCGTAGCTGCTTTTTTTTGCTTCCAAGCATGCTTTTTTTCTGGATGGTTTTTTTAGAGCAGAGCATTTCAGTCAACTCTTCAGAAGGTGATATGTCTACTTTTCCATCGGTAGTAAAATTTTCACATGCCTCATGTTGAATATCAAAAATATCAAGATTTTCACAAACCTTTCTTCGAACCAACGTTCGAATCAAAAACGGTGCCCTCTAGTGGATGAAGGTGTTAACATACGTAAACATTTTTAACCACTCGAAAAAATACGGTTTTATGTTGGATAGCACCTTTATCATCTAGAATCTCTGGAAATACACAGAATAGGACTTTCAATGCTAGCTTATATGAAATATAATCAGGGTTGGCCCAATTGGACCCAATTGGGTTGGACCCAATGGGTTTTTTTGAAAAAACCCATTAAAAAAAACCCATTATTTAGCCCACTTTTGGGTTTTTTAAAATTTTGTGAGAAGTTTTTAAAAAAATTAATTAATTTAAATACTTTTACAATTTAAACTTTTTTATTTGTTCTTCACCACAGACAATGAACATAAAAAATGAATTTTGAGCTTTAATAGTATTTTTTAACTCTTAATGGCATTAAAAATATACTTCAAAGATTTTAAATAAATGTATTTAACTTTTTTCTTTAATTGGTCAATACATAACTCGAATTATCTTGACCAAGTCCTGTCACGTCTGATTTTCTCAATATTTGTAGATTGTACAGATGAAACTAATCTAGTTAAAAGGCTTTCATGTAAATTATTTTCTGCTAACCAACATGTCACAAATCTCGAATAAACACAAGGTAATTTTTTAGAAATAAACAGATTTTTCGAACGGTCGACAGAAAACAGAACAGGTACAATATTTTCATTATTTTACAAAAAAGGTTAATATTTCTTACCCTGTACACAGAAATAGAAAAACAGGCAACATAAAATTCAAAGAAATGTCTTGATTAAGCTGGAATTCAGTAAAAAGGGATTTAAAAACCAACTGAGGTTCTACAGTAGTTTTGCATAACAAAATGAAATACTAGAAAGTAAAATGCAAAAAAAAAAAAAAAAAAATGTAGTAATTAAAAACGAACAATAGATTTTATCACTCGAGAAGTAACTTTGCCTTATCTGTTGGTAATAATGAAAATTAAAAAATCTGAAACTTTAACATTCTTGGGATTTTTCGTCTTTTATACTTTTCTTCAGAAAACTCTGAATTTTAACTAGTTTTCCAGCTTTTTACCCGAAGAAAATTTTTGCACTTTGTCCATATACTTACGCTACAATATACTACAAGTACCCCACATTTCCCCTAAAAAAGACAAAAAAACCCACATTTCTTTTAAAAAACCCAACTTTAGTTGGGTTTTTTTTGGGTTTTATTTAAAAAAACCCAAAAAACCCTGGGTCCATGGGCTTTTTTAAAAAAACCCGGGTTTTTGCCAACCCTGAATATAATCATTTAAAACTTTCATCCATCAACAAAACTCGTGTTTTTTAAAAATGTCAGTTAACACCTTTATCCACTGATCCCTTCGATTACTCTAACAGCTCATGTAAAATTAATTTTACTATACTTAAAAATAAATTAGTAAACAACACAAATTGTTAACATAGTCATCTTGCCCCGGTCTCCCCTACGCATGAATAAATTACTAAATATAAACAGTCACATCCTTATAGGTAGTAAATAGCTCACTTTCAAAGTCATTACAAGATGCAATTTAGATACCTCTAATCGGAAAATATCAGTTCTCTATTGATTTAAAAAAAGGAAAACAAACTTTAAACACATTTTAAAGTTTAGTTACACTAACAAAAATATCGCTTTAATTTGCATAATATCGTTTAATTACACAAGAAATATATTTCAGAAATGATTACTAAATGATTTGTCTGTGAATAAACGCAGTTTTGGAGGATTTATATCCCCAAATGTTTCCTTTTTGCTGCTTTTTTATTTGCACGAAGTTGGCAAAATTAGAAGCGGCAAAGACGTTTATCTGAAAAAAAAAAAAAGTAAACGCGTATCGATGCTTTAGGTTAAAAAGAAAAGCAACAATAAATCAAAGACCAAAAAAAGAAATCGTGTATCGGCACAGGCCTCCCCTTAATTTCTCAAAACTCTTCGATCGTCTGATGTTCGACTGTAACCGTGACATTTCCCACGCCCCTAATTAAATGGCGGGCAGGGCAAGTGGGGGGCCCCCGGGCTGTCCTGTAACCGACGCGTCACTCTAGAAGAAGGAACTATCTCTGTTTTGGTCTCAAAAGATGAAATCTTTCCAAGCTCATAGCATATGAAAATTGGTGTTTTTATGAGCGAGTGAATAAGATTACAAAAATATTTTTCAGACACACGTATTTATAATTCGTTGATATCATTGTAAAATAGAACTTTTTACCGTGGAAACAACGTTCTAATAAATGTATAAAATGGATTTTTTTTTCAATTAGAAACTTTACTTTCTTTAATGCAGAATGTGTGCTATTTTAAATTTATTATTAAGACGTATTTTTTTAATTTCTTTCTAAAATTTTAATATTCTTTTGCTTGTCAACGATTTTGAAAGAATTTTTTTTTTCTCGTGGAATAAAATCTTGTTACTTTTATTTGTTACTTAAACGTAGGTTACCTTTGTAAAATAAAGTGCAAAAAGTATTCTTACTTTATTTATTTTTTCTGCATGTAGGGTGAAAGGGGGCACATGTGAAATTTTTTTTTTCATTTCTTTATTTTTCAAAAAATATTACCAATTTCTCAATGCAAAAGTGTCCCCATGATTGAATAAACTTTTCTTTGTGTCGTGGATTCTTTTGAAATTTTTCTTTGAAATATTTCTGTACTTTATTGTATTTTTAAAAAACGTCTGCAGTTGTTCACATGTGCAGCTATAAGGGAGCACATGTGAACAGGCTGGGGCACATATGAACACGGGTAAAAAATGCAGGAGAAGAACAATATATTAAAAGAAAATTCTTCAATATGAAACATAAACCTAAATAAAAAAAAATACGTGAAAGGGTTTGTAAACTATTCTACTTCAGTTTTAATTGTACAGTAATTGTTCCCTTAAGAAAAGATTTTTCCCTGAATATGTAACTGCTCACTGTCAAATTCTAAAGTCTCGAAGCCAGGTCTGATCACTGAATAGATTAGAAACAAACTTATAAGACTACATCATAAAAATAATTTTTATTATGTAAGGGTTATTCTATATAGATTTTGCATTTAAGCTTCATATATTGTTTGATAATGTATTTTAAAATTATTTTAAACTTCAGTTTTTAATTAAATGAAAATATTTGGATTTTTTTTATTTTCTTTAAGTATTATATAACACTAAATTATTGATCAGCTATTTAGCAACAAAAATAATTTTAAAATGAAAATAATAAACGGAAATAAATAAATATTTAATAATACTAATAACAATTAAGAATAAATTTACAAACTAATTGTGGGAAAATAATATTTATAAACATTTACACATTTTTTAACACTTACAATATCCTACATTAATAATAATATTACGGATATGGGAACTGTTCACTTGTGCCCCTAGATGCTGCGTCCACAAGTGCCAAATCGTCTACTTTAGAGCTAACTCGCAAAAATAAAGAATTATTAATTTGATAAAAAAATTAATCAGTATCATACATTTACTTGAATGTTCATACAATGGTTCGCAATACTTAGGTTTAGCTTAGCAGTTAGTTTTAAATATATTTTCACGTGAGGAAGACGGTGATAAACTTTTTTCAATACCTACTAAAACAAAGAAATTGCCACCACAGAAGCATAAAATGGCCCACTGCTCTAAATAATTGTCCAATAGGTACAAACTGGTACTGTCCTTATTGGAGAATTTTTCCAGATTTTTTGCTTGAAGTGATCTTAGTAAAACATACCATGTTCACATGTGCCCCGTGTTCACATGAGCACCCTTTTCCCCTATAGATTAAAAATGTGATATTGGTTAAATAAATTGTCATTAAGTTCCACAGTTTATTTATTCTACCCTTGTAAGCTTTAATATTAAGCAACTAGTGGTACCCGCACGGCTTTGCTCGTAATAGAAAATTAAAAGGTCTTTTGGTTCTCCTGTATATTTACAAATAATGTATGGTGAATTTTCTCGCCAATTGGCTTGCGCCCATGTTACGGTTCCACGTTATGATAATTTCGAAATTTACTCGTCCATCTCATGATAATTTTGTTCTTAAAATTGGAATAGAAAAAGAACCACATCGAATTTTCGAAAAATCGCTTCGAGGTGCACACCTCCATGATACAAACTAACTTTGTGCCAAATTTCATGAAAATCGGCCAAACGGTCTAGGTGCTATGCGCGTCACAGAGATCCTGACAGACAGAGATCCGGACAGAGGGACATTCAGCTTTATTATTAGTAAAGATAAAGATGAGTTGCTTAGCTTCAACTAAAAATGTTTCCGGTAAAATATTTATAAAAAAAAAGGTGGGTATTTTCATTTTCTGATACTTAAGCCCATCAGTTCCATATATCGAATCAAATGTCGCTTATCCTACAGCTAAATATTTTCTTTCCATACAAGGTAGACATTTTCAAATTCAGAAATGTTTTTTAATTGACGATTAAAAAGCAATATTTGGAATAATTTGGAGCTTAAGCTAATTAAGAGAGATTTCGGTAACATCATAAATCAATGTCGGTGTACGAATATGTAGACTTGTTTAATTATGTCGCTTATCCTACAGCTAAATATTTTTATTTACACAATATAGATGCTTTTAATTTCAGAAATGTGTTTCAACAGAAGATTAAAAAGCAATATTTGAAATAATTTGGAGCTTAAGTCAATTAAGAAAGATTTCGGTAACGTCCTAAATCAATGTCGATGTACAAAAAAGTAGACTCTTTTGCTTCTGTTTGACCTTCTTGTTTTTTTTTATTAAAACAACAATATTATGTACTTCTTATATGATTTAATTTTCATTGCTCTATTATTAATATTTTTACTGCGTATTACGCGCACTTTTGATACAAAAAGAAAGAAAGAAAAAAACGAGTATGCTTTATACACCGGAATAAAAAACACGTACTGCGATAGGACTTGACTCGTTAGGTTTCTTGTTTCTACAAACTAGTCGACCCGTGCGGAACTCCGCACTGTGCTTCGAATCGTTTCATAAGGCATTTCGCTCTTTAAAAATTTTAAGGAACAACATTATGAAGAAGAACCGAAAAAAAGAAAGCGCAGAAGAGAAGGCATGTAATTTAAAGACATCAGTAACAAAACTTCGTTAAATACAACGTTGTGATAATTTGATCATCGCTCATCTTTTGGTTGAACGTATTTTCAATGCAAACATAAATATCATTAAAAATGTGGCTGAATGACGCGTGAAAAAGCAGTAATTGTGCATGTGAAAAAACAAGTTGTGGCAAATACAGTCCTGGCCATGTGAGCATTTGACGGAAAACAAAGAAACATTCAAGAGATATTTATTGGCTCGAATTCGACTTGGCGCCATTTTGATTAACAGCACGACACTCCAACAAACCTAGCAATTGCGCCTTCCTTTTCGAATGCTATTCATTGAAGGAATGCGTAATAAAAACAGCAAAAAACCTTCTTGCCGAAAAAGAAAGATCATGCGTCTATTTGTTTTGCCATAAGCCAGCATGATACGTTTTAAAATTATTCGTAAAACAGGGAATTTTAATAAAGAATCCGGAAGATCTCACGTAGCGATTGAAACAAACATTATAGAGAAGTAATAAATTAGATTGAAAATAAGGGTTTTTATTTTTGAATATTGAACAATTTCCCATAGCAGGCTGATTTAATCGTTACGGCTTAAATGCCCGCACATGTTTTTCGTTTAATCGAACACTTAAAATTCAAAACCAAAACCAATGGAACTGATTCCGTTTTTAAAGTGTAATTTTTCGAACGTAGACAAAATGTTTTTTTTTTCAGCCGAAAGCAGAGGAGTAGAAAATAATTTCTTACTAATGAAGTTGATAATAATTTTAATGTTTTATATCGTATTCGAATAAATAATTAAAGGTTTACTGGATGAAACTCGTAGTTTCAATTTGGCGGAGTATTTTTTCATTTGTACAAAAGGTCGAACTAAGGCTATTAGAAAAATTACATTTCAGCATACAATGAAAATGTTTTTCTGCACAAAAAAGATTCCTTTGAGGTAAATATAATACTTTTTTATGCTTACACTATGCTTAGTGGTTTGGACGGAGTCAAAGCTTTAAAAAAAGGAAGAACACCCTTTGATTAACAGTCAACTTATCTGAATGATGACTGCAGCCTGCATAAAGGAGTCGAAACACTAAGTAGCATTCCCACTGCATTTATTTTATTACGTGTGTTATCCGTTGTATTTTATGAGTACATGTAATGCGTAACATTAATAAAAATTTGCTATTATGTCGGACAGCCAGAGCTTGCCCGAAGTTCAGACATTTTATCAGTTTATAGCCGAACGCTCTACCGAAAAAAACTTATCAATTTAACCAAACAATTAAGTCCAGTGCTTTTAAGCTTTGTTAAAAAAAAAAAAAAAAAAAAAAACCCACAGGTTAATTTATTTTTTCATTGCCGAAAGCGACGCAAAAAATTGGAAAATTGTATAAGAACTTTGCTTAAAAAAAAAAAAAAAATTATCTGCATAAGAACTACAGGCTGCATCAAGGTTTTGCAACAGCCAGGGACGTTTCCGAAAACTTGATTTTTAGACCGTAAGTCTATTTTTCATTATATAGCCGGCCAGTTAAGTTTTAAAATGAGGGGGGTATTTCTTCAAGAGATAAGAAAGATCTCGCATACTGACAGAAAAATAATCCACAAAAATAATATATAAGATAAGATAATGCAGAGAAGTGTTTTAATTTTTGAAAAGTTTTACAATTTGTTATCGTAGGCTGCTTGAACCGTTATGGCTTAGATTGCAACACGTGTTCATCATTTAAGCGATCGGTTAAAATAAAAAATCAGTTGAAATATGTTCATTTTTTAAGCGCAGCTTTTCGAATGTAGTAAAAATATGATAGTCTATTTTTTTTTTTTGTTTTTTTGACAAAAAGAAGAAAAAATATATCTTTTATCCTTCAAATTGAGGTAGTGATAATTTTTCTATTGTACAAAGCGTCAAAAACTATAGAGGAATCTATATTTCAATGTACTATTTGTTATTTTTTCCTGAACAAAAAACAATTTCATTGTAGTCTGAAATCTTAAACCTGATACTTATATTTTCACTTACATTATGCTTTAATTTTCTTACCAGAGGCAAATTTTAAAAAAAGCCTTACGATTGAGTATCAATTTAGCTCTATGTTGCATTAAGTTTTCATAAGTGCAAGGAGCGTTTCCATCTCATTCATTCTATTCACTCACATTTCTTATTTGTTACTATTAAGCGTTCATGTAATGCGCGACATTTCTCTAAGTTTTTGATGCAGATTGTCCGGACATAGGTCCGAACACGCATTCTCCTGGTTACCAGTCGAACGCTCTGCCGATCAAGCTATTCAGCTCTGTCAGTCACAGTGCAAGTTAAAGTTATAAATTTACCGAAAACCTCATTCTGGTTCTTTAAAACAGGATTTTTTGACAGAAAATAAACAATTTTTAGACTGTGGGTCTATTTTTCGTCAGTAGCCTGCACGATAAGCTTTAAAATAAGGTGTAAATCAAAGAAATTGATCAAGAATTGAGGAAGATCTCGCGTAGAAACAAAAAACAGGCTACAGAAATATGTAAGGATAGAATGGAAGGAAAGTGGAAAAGAAATTCGCATCCGTCATATTATGACTGGTGATTTTCTAGATTAGGAAATACGAAGCTCCAGTGATTAAATTGATTTCTAGGTTGTTTGTGTTGGTTTTAAACGCAAAGCAAATAGTGCTGCTCAAAGTTTTCCAATAGCATATTTCAAATTTCATAACACATCAAGCATCTAAAAATTCTTTATTTTCGACAAGCTATATTGTTATTTTATGTTTTTATGGTGAAAACATAATTTTAAATGCTTTTACAAAATTTGTTTAAGACGTTAAAAAAATAATGATAAAATGAAATAAATAAATAAAATTAAATTAAGAAAAGAGCAGAAAATTGCCAAAACTTTTACACATATGGGACAAAAGAAGGAATTAAACTACGCAGCTCAAATATTTCCTGGGAATTTAGTGCCACCAACCTTTTCCGCACTACCAGTAATTGAAAATAGAAAAATACTTTTATTTAATTATTTTGTTAAAAATGTTAAACAGCGCTTTGTCGAAACTTCAACACAATTAAGGCTGGACAAGAAATTGTCCAAAAAATTTCAAATTTTTAATGTGCTACCCATCATTGAAATTGGGGGAAAAAAGCCTTTTTCGGCCTATCCTAAATGTGTACAAGTTATCACCTTTAAATAACAGTTCCCCATTATGGATTTGAACACCGTAACTCGTGCGGCGTCATATTGTCAATGAGCAAAATATAATGCTTATGAGAATGCCCGGTAGGTATTGGTAATTTTCTTAAATAGCGTATTAGTTTAAAATTCGCACATGAAATTCGGTTTCCAAGCATAAAATATTCATAATTTTGTTCTACTTTTCAAAAGGTGCCTGAAAAATTTCCGGATTCTGTCCGATACACCGAAACTTATGCCATGGAAATATACCATAATGTGCTCTATTTCATTCGCCGTAAGTCTCAAAAATGAGATACCTAGTTGCTGAAATTTTAACTTCTTACTTTGGATTAAGTGTCCATGATACATAAAAGAACCCTGTTTGATTTTTTTTTTAAATTTTTAATTTTTTTTTGTACTGTCTCCTCGTTAGTGTCAATTCAGCATTTCAAAGTTACTTTTCCTAATTCAAAGATTGTTATACAGTCAAGTGCCCATACTTGGGACAGTTTGAACTTTTACCTTCAATAGCATATTAATCATATGTTTTCGATTTGAACAAAGTACAGTCGACTTCCGCTACAACGCGATTGGACTTACGCGAAATGGCTACAACGCAAATTTTTCATGAGTAACAAATTTTAGAGCTAACACGAATTTTTTGTTCACAACACGAATTTTTTGGAAGTAAGTATCAGCTTTATATTGGCTACTAAATATTGATTATGTGAATGTTATTACATCTCTTAAGCATTAACTGACAGCGAAAGTTCCTATACCAAACTAGTCTACGTGTCGCGTTAGTGTATAAAATAACCATTCAGCATCTTTCATTTATTTTATTTTTTATTCATTCTACATATTAAAGTTGATGAAATATAATGGTACCTTCATCTAAAGTTCATGAAGATGGGAAGAAAAAGAATGTTTCTACTTAAAAAAAAAGTAAAAGCTAAGATTCTCGATATATGCTTGAACAACTACAAAACGTCGATGGTAACGCGACAATAAGTGGGAGGGAATCTTCCATACGTACAATTAAAATTCAAAACAAAAAGATATCTGTAAAAATTCAGAACTTAGTTTCAATATTGAAGTTTGCAGAGCAGTTTAGCGAAGTAAATATTATGAAAATGGAAGCTGATCTTGTATTGTGGATTAAAGAAACGAGGAAGAGGGGCTGTGTGTTGCTACAAATTGAAACGTTATAAAAGAAAAGGTGAAGCAACCGTACTTAAAAATGCATTAGATCTGAATAACGAGCTGATAAGGAAGCATAAATCATCATTATCTTGATCTTTTAACTCATAAATATTGTTGCTGTATCTACTGTTAGAGTACTATTATAGTACAGCATTTTATTGTTACTAAATACTGTGCGTACTATGTTGTTTTATTTTATGTCTTTCCCTCCCATTGATATTTCATTTTGTGCATCTTAAGTATTTCATGTTGAATGAAAGTTTTTTATTTTTTAAATACAGTAAAAGTTCAGTTCTTTATGTAAGAAACTGTAGCGTACAGTTGAGGAATGCTACAAAGCAGTTTGAGGGGTGTCTATATGTGTCGAAAAGAATTTGATATGTTTCTAAAAAATTTGCATACACATATTTTTCCACAACGCGAAATTTCGACTTACGCGAGGAGTCTTGGAACGCATCTCTCGCGTAAATCGGGACTCGACTATATTCTAGTTTTAGAATGTGCCTTAATATGTCACCTCAGAACAAGATATAGAAGTGTGGATATGTCCCTTTAAAAATAAACCAAAAAATGTTCAGTGTCCCAAGTAAGAGACTTTTTTCCCTAACTTGGGACACTCAACATTTTGATCTTTCTTTTTGTACGCAGCAATAGATAATAGTTTGGGACACCAACTATCATTTTTAAGAAGTTTATTTTACAACTTAATAAAGAAAAAATAACATTATATAGAAATAATATAATAATAATCTAATAACATTAGATAGAAATAATAACTATCTAATACATTACATAGAATAACATTAGATAGAAATAATAACATGAAACCTTGAACGTTACATACGTTCAAAGATTTCAGAATGTATTGAATGTAATGTTCCCGCATTTTCTTCTGTATTTGGAAGCAAAACAGTAATTGGTGAGCCCAAATAATTCTTAATGCAGCTGATTTTTTGGCTCACAATGTTCCTCATTTCTCATTTATTCACATTCATTTTCATTCCTTCATGATACGTGAAATTCGCAACAAATTAATTAGCCTCATCTACACTTTGAGACTCATTATCATTAGTAAAATTAACATACGTAATATTTTGACAGAACATCTTCTGCTCATCAATAGATTGAGATTTTTTTTTTAACGATGATATAGCTTTTCTGTCCTGCAACGTTATGACAAAATTATTGTCATCAGAATAGTCATTATTTTTTTAAAAAATGTATCTATACTTTTTCTTAATATAGTCAGGGGCGCGCACAGGAATTTTGGAGCCCGTCACAAATGACTTTTACTGCCCCCCCCCCCATATTTTTTGCCCCTACGTCCCTACATACATTTCACCCCTAATTTTGAAAATCTCGGGCCCTCTTCAGGCTCGGGCTCGGGCCAACAGGTGTCAATTCTCCCCCCTGTGCACGCCCCTGAATATAGTTAAACACTTTATTTCGTCAATATTCCTTTTACGCATTAGTATCCTAACTTGGAAGAATGTCCCAAGTGTGGACCATATTTGCAATTTCTCAAATTTATGAATAAATTAGTTAAACTTAATTAGTTAAGTTGAAATGAATTTGCCCTAATAACACACAGAAACATAGAAGTGTATCTGTGAAATAAGTTCAAACTAATGCTGCTCAGTTAGCGTAAAATTATTTCAATTCTTAAAAATCGAATATTTTTTCGAAATTTTCAAAATCATTAAACTGTCCCATAAAACTGATGCATCAAAGTTTAACTCTTATAGCCTCGAAATATAACTATTCATTTATTCTGTTAGACCATTTATTTCCTATTGGCGGAATACTGACAGATGTACCAACCTTCAAAACTAAATTCGGCAAAATGTCCCAAGTTAGAGTACTGTCCCAAGTATGGACACTTGACCGTATACTATTTTAGATTTTTTCCTTTTATTTTTACAAGAAATTATATTAAAATCAATAACTTTCTCTTGACTCTATCAACCACGGATTAAAAGCTTTCATAAATGATTCTTCGGTTTCAACTCATTTGCAAGCAAAACATTTCTATTCAACTTAATCATCTAGGTATCCAAGATCACTCTGGAAGTTTCTCATAACACTTGTCTCTTTGCGTGACACTGAACGGCATTCCATTGTCTCCCACCAAATTCCATTTTTCTCGAAACAACTGCAATAGAAATAAGTTCCCCGAAAACGGCGGCAAACAAACATCAAGAGTTTTCTTTCAGATGAACAGAACCGAATGATTCATCATAACTAAAATCGATTTAGCAACCATATTACTTCTTCAGGTAGAGAACACGCATTCTTTTTGAAGCTCGAAGCAATCGCAGACGATGGGACCGATCGCTTTCTACCTATCTGATTCTTGGTGATGGCAATTCTTCGGCAACACCCCTTTTCTTTCCCTGGTCTCATCATCACGAACTCCGATTCTGTAATGGACAAGATTTTGATGTTTTTCTGAATCTTTGTGTTGCTTTTCATGTTTTCAACATCATTTGATATTTTTCTGATTAGGCTTGCCGCCGTTGCTTTCCAATATGAATACCACTAGAGATTTGCAATTCTGACGTGTTTTTCTGATGGTAAATTGCTTTTGATAAAATGAATTGTCTCAGTAGTATTTTTATTACTTGAAATGTATGTGTACCTGTACAGACACACACACAGCTATGCATTATTTTGTTTTCTGATATAAACTGAAATTTGACAAATGCTGTTTATGCCACTCACATGTTACTTCAGGTCTTACCGGATATAAATCGTATCAAAATGACAAACATGTCCCCTCACCCCCCATCTTGATACTCATAAACCAGCTTAAATTGCTTTACGTCTATTTTTTTAACCAAAACTTTTGTGTACACGAGTGAAATCTTGATATTTTATGGTATGTATTTTGTTTTCCGATATAAACTGAAATTTGACAAATGCTGTTTATGCCACTCACATGTTACTTCAGGTCTTACCAGATATAAATCGTATCAAAAAAAGACAACCATGTCCCCTCACCCCCCATCTTGATACTCATAAACCCCCATAAATTGCTTTAAACCTATTTTTTTTTAATCAAAATTTTTATGTACACGAGTGAAAACTTGATATTTTGTGGTAAGTCCAATAAAGCGAGACATAAAATACGCAAATGTATTCTCCGAAATAATGCAAAGCTGAAACCCTTAAAGAGTATATATAACAATGTTACTTTAAGTAAAAAGAAAATAATAACTTCATCGGTAACAGGTGCGGATCCAGAAATTTTTGTAAGGGGGGTCAACCGGTCAAGTTTTAATGGATATCGTTATTATTCCTACGTAAAAAAAGTAGCAGTTCAGCAGGGTTGCCCATCATGCCAAGTCAAAACCCATTCAAATTACCTCCCCTCCCTCTGACTTTTCAATGCCGCAGCCAGCCATGGATCATATTCCCTCAAATTTTCATCATAAGTCACATTTCTTTCGGCAGATATGCTGGTCATGTTACCGTAAGCTTCTTCTTCTTGCTTATCTCTCTGTTCTGAATCAGATCAGATCCATGAGGTTGTTCGCCTTAATCAACTTCAAGACAGAAGCAGGTCTCTTCAGTAGATCCTCGCGTACCAAACCAACACAAAAAATCAGATGTTGTGCAGTGGCCTCTTCAGTATGACATTTGGTGCAAAACTGGGAAAGTCCTATTACCATCGGAAAATCTGAGGGTTTTTAGATGACCTGTGTTCAGGCGAGTCAAAGCAGTTTGATCTCTCCTGTCAACCTCAAAACGATAAGCTTTGATTATATGAGATTACATCTATAAATAGTAGGAAAAGGCGCACACGCGGTTTGAGGGGAAGGAGAAATGGGGAAAAAAGTTAAGCTCATTAGAGAAATTTGTGCTTTTGAAAATTAACAAAGGAATCAAAATAGCAATACCCCAGTAAACAAACACAGTCAATTCTTTGAATTACGGAGCGCTAAAAAGAACTACCTTACAGAAACGAGCAAAAAAAAAAAAAAAAAAAGATGTTGACATTGATTCCATGTACTATTTTTTCGGATCTAAAGAACTAAAGTTTAATAATAATCATAATGAAATTCTTCTCACAGGGGGGTCAGCTGACCCCTTGACCCTCCCCTGAATCCACCCTTGATCGGTAAGTATCAACACCAAATGGGGCAGATATGTCCATATTTGGGCACAAATTCACACCAAATTGTAGAGTTAACAAACACAGTGCAAAAACTTTTTTACAACAGGATTGTCAGCCATCTTGTCTAGTGGTAAAAGAAGTTTGATTGCGGTGGGGAGGTCCCGGGTTCCAATCTCAGCTCAGGCGTGGATGTACTTCCTTTATCATGTTCTTTCTTTATGTGATTGAATGGTTACCTACCCTATAAATGGATTCATATAGCATGTGTGCACAGTGTGTAAGTGGAACTTCACACCAAAATTTTGGTGCAGTTGGAAAAAAGAAGCAGCGCACCTCAAATTGCCAGCCTTGCAGGCACAAGACAACAACAAGAACAACAGAATTAGGCCATCCGAAAGCAGAAACCCTGGGCAAGTGTCCCGCTCTTGCTTTCGGAAATTAAAACCAGGGAGCAGCAAGAAAATGCTCAAAATTAAAAAATAATAATAATAGACACATAGCAAAAAAGAAATATTAAACATAAATAAATGAATTATTTCAATAACATTATTGTTTTGTTTATTGTTTTGTTTTTTGAAGAGGAAAATTTTTTTGGTGAGTTGCTGAGCTCGATATGTTCTAAAAGAACGTTTTGTAAAAAATTTTTTTGTTTGAAATTGCAGTCAAAAATGTTTAATATTCCTTGACGAAAACATTGTTACTTTTGCGAGTGCACAATGGGGTTGTTTCCATCAATCAAAAGTACTTCTTTTAGTCACTAAAATTGATAGAATAAACAAAAAAAAAAAAAAAAAAAAAAAAAAAAAATAGAGCGAGAAAAATCTTTTATTCTCAAAAAATTTAGTTTTTAATTAAACTTTTAAAATGTCCGATTTTTCAAACAAGGCGTGGTCTTTGTGGCGTCACAAGAGATGAACTTTGGCGCGTACTCCACTGTCGTGCTGAATGCTGACGCTTGCTGCACTCTACGCTTGCTATCAACCATATCGTTGCCAGTACGTGTGAGTAAAGATGCAGTTTAAATATTCCGCTCTGCACTAATGGCATCAGTGAATGGCATTTCATCACTTGTGATGTCATGTGCAGAAGCGAAAAAAAATGAAATCACATCTGCGCACCGATTAAAATAATTTATTCAAAATATTAAACTTTGTCAAATTGTTTAAAAAACGGTCAGGTCCTGTGTTTCTAAGCATGCTTTTTCAAAAAAAAAAAACTTTTAAAATTTTGGAAATGACCCCATTATTAAATTTTTTTCCTCCACAAATTAGAATCATTTTATGAAACATTTACAAAATAATAGATGGCAACACGTATGCTGTCAGACAAAACTGATTCCGCCCGCAGCTACATCGGACATTCCGCTATCGTGCGTTTCCATCAATGTTATTTGTGGTATCGTCCTCTTATAAATATTGCATCGAAGTTATCAATTTCTTTTCCTGAGGCACATTTAATCCATCAACCGAAGCCACCATTTATCTTAACTCTGTAAAGCCGAAACGCGTTTTAAAACGTCCTAACACAAGGTGAATTGACCAGAGACGAACTTCACAAGCTATGCATCAACGTAACGCGGTCAATATTCATCAGAGAGGAAGGCCGCAACCATCGACGCCAAACGTGATATTGAACAGCTACCAAACTTCCTTCAAACTAGCGCCGATTGTCAATTCACATGACCATTATAGTTCGTCACAAAAAACTTCCACCGCAAACTGTCCATATTCTAAATTTCAATCTTTGCTCTCCGTTGGTGAAATATATTGCTTTAAAATAAACCCTACCCCTCGCCATCACTGCCCCCAGCTAAATTCGGAGATAATAAAAGACGAAAAATTTTCGAACCGCGTTTGTTGGCGGCGGCTATATTGAATTACTCTCTCATGTGTTGTGAAAATGAAATAAAGTTAACGAAAAAAAAAACAGCTCGGGCAGAAGTGAACTGTCAGTTTATAATGATTTTTTTAGCTGTTTGAAAAATAAAATGCATTCCATCAAAAACGGTTACGATTTAGAGCTGAGATTTTAGCTTGCTTTATATATCTATATATATATATATGTTTTTAAGAAATAAAAGCGAAAGTTATAGAAGCACTCAAAGGGACGATTTCGTGATGGGAAACACGCTAGAAATTTGATGTTGTTGTGTGTTATACAAACTTCAGAGGGCTGTGTTTTCAGATCAGATAGATACGATATGGTTTAAAACATCAGTCGCGTTTTTTGTTTTAGATTATGACTTAAGACAATTATTTATGTATGGAAGTTTATGAAATGTTCTGCAAAGAATATTTTTCTCCTCTAATTAACAATGTCTTTTTTTCCTTTACTAAAGTAAGTAAGTTAAAAAAAAAAAAGATTTTGGTTTATTTTTCTTACAGAAATAAGTTGTAAAAGCACTCAAGGAGACGATTTCATAATGGAAAACAAGCTAGAAATTTGATGTTGTATGTTACACAATATTAAACTTCAAAATAATTATTTATGTATGGAAATTCATGGAATTATCTGCAAAGAATATTTTTCCCCTTTAATTAACAATATCTATCTTCTTTTTCTTTACTAAAGTATGTAAGTTGAAAAAAAAAAAAAAAAATTGGCTTATTTTTCTGTACAGAAATCGAAGCGAAAACTATAAAGCACTCAAGAATACGATTTCATGATGAAAAACTGGCTCGAAATTTGATGCAGTATGTTACGCAATAATAAGTTTTAAAATAAAGATTTGAGCATTGATTGAAAAGTATGGAACTATCTGCAAAAAAATATCTCATCGAATTAACAATATCTTCTTTTCCTTTACTCAGATATGCAAATAAAAATATAAAAAAAAATTTTGGTTTATTTTTCTAACAGAAATAAAGACGGAAGTTATAAAAGCACTCAAGGAGACGATTTCATTATGAAAAACAAGCTAGAAATTTGATGTTGTATGTTACACAATATTAAACTTTAAAAGAATTATTTGCGTATTGAAATTCACGGAATTATCTGCAAAGAATATTTTTCTCCTCTAATTAACAATATGTTCTTTTCCTTTACTAAAGTATGCAAATTAAACAAACAAACAAAAAAAAAAAGGATTTTGGCTTAGTTTTTTTGTACAGAAATAAAAGCGAAAGTTTTAAAAGCAATCAAAAAGACGCTTCATGGTGAAAACACGCTAGAAATTCGATATTGTTGTAGATTACACAAACTTCAAAAGACAGTATTTCAGGCCAGGTAGATATGATATGGTTTAAAACATCAGCCTTTCACTTATTCAATAGTAAGATTTGAAATAATTACTTAAGTTTCCAAGTTTATAGAAATTTTCGCCTCTAGGTAACACTATTTTCCTTTCCTTTACTAAAGTGAGTTTATAAACAAATTAGATTTTAGCTTATTTTTTATACAGAAATGAAAACGAAAGTTATCGAATCATTCTAAGGGACGATTTCGTGATGAGAAACATGCTAGAAATTCGATGTTGTATAAAATTATACAAACTTCAGAGGGATATGTTTTCAGATCGGAGAGATACAATATGGTTTAAAAGCATCAGTTGCTTTCTGTTCGATTTTTCCTCCTTTGGTTCTAGCTTACGTTTTAGAATAGTTACTTAAGTATGAAAGTTTATAGAATTATCTTCGAAGAATATTTTTCGAAGTGTTTTCGTTTTCTTTTCCAATTAACACTTGTTTTTATTCTTTCCTTTACTAAGAAAAAATAAAATATTTTAGCTTATTTTTTTGAGCAGAAATAAAAGCGAAGGTTATAGAAAAACTTACAGAACGATTTCATGACTGTTTTTTGGCACTTCAAAATTTGACTATTCGTGATGGCAACTTGAAAAATTAGTTCTTCAAATTTGGAATGCATTTTCTTAATCATGTTCAACAAAATCTTACTTTGCATGCTATAGGGTTGACAGGTCACGTTTACGCAGTGCGCTTTTTTCAAAACGAATTATAACTGGAGAGCCAACAATAAAATATAGATGCTGCTCCCTAGCAAATATCCTCACAAATTTTTGAGCATAAGTCGAGCTTCGGTCTAGCATGTAGAAAGAATAATCTGTTTTCTACCAAGTCTAGTAAATTTTGAGTTGAGCGTTTCAAAGCTTATTGTGAATAAATAATACTTAGTTAAAAAAGAACGAATATATAAAAATTAGTAGAATTTAATCCTTTTTTTGAGGATTTTTTTGTATGAACTAAAATGTTATTACATATTTTTGCACATTAAAAATAAATCCAAACTTGGCGACGGGGCATGTTTACGCGTTGACGTATGAGCACTAGGGTGGTCACAAAAAATCGATTTTCGAATTTCTTCCGCGGCACCCCCCTAAAATGTGCCAATGAACTAGAAAACATGATTTGCAAAGTTTCAGCTGAATTGGATAATATTAACACGTGCCGCAAAGAGGCTAAAGTTACGAAAAATAGCGATTTTTAGCATAAAATCGTAGTTTTTCCTCCTTAAAACCAAAACTTTTCATCCTAAAAACTTCGTTCTGGTCTCGTTTTATAGGAAATTTTATTCTCGTGATGAGATGTTTTATGCATTTTTTAAATAAAAGTTACAGAATAGTTCTTGGCATTATTCAGATCAGATCATGGAAGATATCATCAATAAGGAATTTTCATGCAAAGACCTAAAAGCATTACATTATTCAATCATATTTATTTGCTCTTTGTTAATTTTAATTTATCCATTAAAAATGCTCCATTTGAAGGTATTTTAAAAATTAAATACTACAAATTGCTGATTTAAAATAAAGGAACTAAGCTGTTTAGAAGAGAAAGAATTTAAATCACAAAAAAGGAAAAAAAAAAAAAAAACTAATGCATTTTATTACTTACACTGTTAAATGACATACACTGAAAAGACATACATCATTGTGTTATTACTTTTCATTGACAAATTCAAGTGGTAATGGCTTCGATATGGTAGATTTTGATGAATATGGAAAAATGTGCCTGCATTCAGTCATAACTTGTAATAGAAATAAGTTAGTTAGAAATTAGTTTTACACCTCTTTCAGCTGTGACATTGACAACCCTTAAACTGTTTACTATCATTTTAGCTTTAATATAATATTGGTTTCTACACTATTCATCAAAATCAGTATTTAAAAACTTTATATCGATTTCGAATCTCTTTTAAAAAATTGAATCTCTTAAATAGTTGGAGGAGAAATGAAAAAATCTACTTATTTGTCCAATAAACTAAGCTTCTTTCAGATTGAGCTGTGCTTTTATATTCTTATCATCACAATCATCTTCATTATATCCTACTTCAGATTTTAATTTTGCAGCCTCCCTTGTTTTCATCTTTTTCTTTTCTTTTTTTTTTTTTTGTTTAAGTATCATCAAAAAAGGGAAATGCAACCTTCTCTGAGTTCAGGACCACAGATGGCTAATTATTTTATGTAGTTCTGTGCCTACATCATCTTCATAAATACTCTAGTATTGAACCAAGGATTTTACTAACTATAGATCTTGGTTGGGGCCAAAGCTGAATCGCAGACATAAACCATACTTTTCGGTAAATATCGATGATAAACAACCAAATATCTTCAATATCTTTTATAGTTTTATCTCTAAATCGATTAAGGAAATCTGACCCATGAAAAGATATATTTTTAAAGAGTATATGAGGCAGTGAGAAGCAAAGTGATGTAATTCACTGAATTAAAATTTTGGAGATAATCAGAACAAATAATAGGGGAACCTCTACACTGCTTAGGGGCAAGAGATGGTACTAGTAGCTCTTGAAGGGGCTGTTATATAGCATGATTTAGAAAAAAAAGTTCAATGAAAGTGTAGGACCTGAACTCTAAACGCGTTTTATAAAGAACTTTAGAAAGTCCACTTACATCCCTTTGCTTCCCACTACCTCATATGGCCTTTCTCATCCATCTGGTGCGATGAATAGCGCCAGGTATTCGAAAAGTAACGTTGTTTGGAAAAAGACTCCCTAAACAAGTTAGGCAAAGATGAATGAATTGCTTGTAGTCATCCCTAGGCTGCTGCTGATTTTATTTCTCAAAAAGAAAGCTTGAAATTTCACCAGGATTGCTTATTTTGTTTTTAATCTTTTATACTTGCTTTGGATTGCTCCTTATCTATACCATTCATCCTGAAATTCTTGAAAAATATCTGGTTGAGGACTAGTGGACGTACCTATTTTGCAAATCAAATCTTCTTTTAAACCAACTTCTAAAATGTGGTAGAGATTTGCTCAGTACAAAAACGTTTTCTGTAACAACTGTATTCACGAAACGCAGTTTTGTACTGCAGAAGCCCTAACAAGTCCCCGTCTAAGAGCACAGATCACTTTCCTGGGAATCGTAAATTTTCCTTTCTCTAGGGGGTCGAAAGCCCTTACAAGACTGGGATTTTTAAGCTATTGCTTGACCACCGAGGAATAAGGCAACGTTCCGTATTTATGGCCTCTACAGCTAATTTCAAAAGTTTTACACGCAGTTGTTTGTTTTAGCTTTGAGTTTGAGAGACATGACTATTGTGCAGGGAAATCCTGTTACATCGAACTTCGAATTACCAGAACTTTTAGTTGTAACGAGGTTTTAGTAGTAATGAAATTCAAGCAACGTAATGGAAATTAAATCAGGGCTGAAAATTTCTTTCGTTAAATCGGATATTTCGTTGTATCGGTATTCGTTGCAACGGGGTTTCACTGTATACAATTCTGATAATATTGCTGTTTTTGCTCTGATTACTTAGCATTGTAAGAGGGTTACAACCATTAACTAAAAAAACTAATACAATTTATTTTTTAATGATTCATTCTTTTTATGCGATTTTGAGGATATTAGCTACGACATGACTTGGAAAATTCTGAATAATGTTCAATCAATTTTTAGAAGAATTTAAATGAAATTAGACTTAAAGAGAATAAAATTTCCTATAAAATGAAAATAGAACGAAGTTTCTAGAATGAATAGTTTTGGTTTTACGGATGAAAAACTACGATTTTTTGCTAAAAATTGCTATTTTTTGTAACTATAGCCTCTTTGCGGCACGTGTTAATATCATCGAAATGACTTGAAACTTTGCAAATCACATTTTCCAGTCTATTGGCACGTTTTAGGAGGGTGCCGCAAAAGATTAGTTGAAATATCAAAATAATTTGTGCAGATACAAACTGCTTCGAGAAAGATTACTTTTAAAATGAGTGTTGATAAAGTGCATTTACGGCATGTTATGCCTTACGAGTTTCGGAAGGGAATAAACGTTGCAGCAGCCGTAAAAAACATTCAAGACGTTTATCAAGATCAAGCACCAGCTAAACGAACTGTGGAAAAATGGTTCGCAAAATTTCGTTGCGGAGATTTTAAGCTGGAAGACGAGCCACGCTCAGGTCGACCTTCCGACATTGATGACGACGTTTTGCGTTCTTTAGTTTAGAATACTCCGCGAATTTCAACAGAGGAAGTTGCTACAGCACTTAACGTTGACCGATCAACCTCTTTTCGGCGTTTAAAAAAATTGGATTTGATTTAAAGCTTGATATATGGGTGCCCCATTTGTTGACCGAGAGCAACAAAATCCAGCGAATTTCTGCTGCCGTATCTTTACTCGAGCGGCTCGAAAACGAGCCGTTTTTGGATCGATTAGTGACGAGCGATGAAAAATGGGTCCTGTACAACAACGTTCAGCGCAAACGCACATGGAAACAGGCAGGTGAACATGGTGACGCAATGGCAAAGGCCAGTTTGCACCCGATGAAGGTGATGCTCTGTGTTTGGTGGGATTGCAAGGGTATAATTTATTTTGAGTTTCTCCCCGCCGACCAAACGATTGATTCGGACAAGTACTGTCGTCAATTAACTAATCTGAACCGAGAAATCAAACAGAAACGTCCGAGTTTGTCAAATCGCAAAGGCGTAGTCTTTCATCAAGATAACGCTAGACCACACGTTTCAAGACAGACGCTACGCAAACTGAACAGCCTGAAATGGGATGTCCTAACTCATCCACCGTATTCTCCTGATATCGCACCATCGGATTATCACTTATTCCGGTCATTGCAAAATCATTTAAATGGAAAAAAACTTGACTCTTTGAATGCCTTACAAAACGTCGTGTCTTCGTTCTTCGAATCTAAACCACGCAGTTTTTATGATCGGGGCATCCGTATGCTGCCAGAACGTTGGAAGAAGATTATAGACAACGATGGAGAATATATCATTGATTGAATAAAGAGTTTTGCTTGCCTAATCACTGTATGACTTTCTTTCACAAACTCCGCACGAACTTTTGCACTCACCCAATAGATTTTACGCAGTTCTTGCACATGCGCATACATTAACAGTGCATTATGAAAATCTACAAAAGCCAAACCTTTGCAAAACTTTTGAACCACTCCAGTTAATTAAGCATGATGAAAATAGACCATTGATGATCTACAGTTGCGCAACTAGAATCTTGCCTGGGAGGGAAGTGCTCTACATTCTTACCAGTTTAAATTTTATCATAATACTTAGGACGAAAAACATGTCTTTAACCAACCATTCAATGGCATTGACCGCTCTGATACGCCCCTGATGATTTGTTGTAATTACCAGTTAAATTCTGGGTGCCATTTGAATGCTGACTCACTGACGTACAAAACTGTTGTACAAAAGATTCTACCAAATAGTTTGTCCGACCAGGGGCTTGCACGGAAATTTTGGGGCCTGTCACAAATGACTTTTCCGGGCCCCCTCCATGTTGTTTACCCCTATATTTCACGCCTAGTTTTGAAAATATTGTGCCCTCTTCAGGCTCGGACCGGGGCCAACAGGTATCCCTCCTCCTCCCCTTTGTCCGCCACGAGAAAACGTTGAAATTGAATTCCAGAAACTAAGACACTCATGATTTATTTCAAGCACGAGTTAATTTCCGAGCGTCACCAGAATTTTGATCAATGCTGATGAAGGGAGATGTAAATTGCTGGCATAGAAGACACGTGATGATGACGTCCAATTTGACGCAAAGCAATGTGTCATAATCACGAGGTGTATGATTATGACACATTCATCAGCGTCAAAGAAAACGAATGCTGATGGATGGGTTATTTCTTTGATTCAGACCTCTGTAAAAGTATTTATTCTTTGGAAAATCGTTATGAATCGTTGACGATGATTCATAACATTGTTCATTGAATTAAATTAAAGAATGATTCATTGTTTGATATAGTTATGCAATATTAAGCTTACTTAGTCAAAACGTTGAACCATATTCAGCCATGGCTGTTTTTTCTTTCCTTACCGCAATTTCTATCGCCGTTCCATAAAATCAGCAATTTTTGTCAACATGTAATTATTATTATTTCTCACCCCCCTAACAATATCATAAGTCCAACAAAATTATAACGCCTTAACATATTAACAAAATTTTCTACCTCATATTTCGTTGATACAACGAAGTGGAAAGGTAGCTTCGTTTTGAATGCATTTAAGAACTTATGTACCTGCCCCAGTATCTAAATATTCGCCGCATGTAAAATTCCGCTCTTAAACACCCCAAACAATATTTCCATTATTGACGTTATTTTTAATCTTTTATGCATTCATGTGTTACGTTCATCATACTTCTGCTTAGAAAATCGTTTCTTTAAATTTTTTTTTGCTGACATTTATTATTTTTTAAGGCCGTCATGCTACGGGTCGACGGGCTACGTGATAGGGCAAAACGCCCTAAATGGCCAAAAACTGCCTAAGTGTGCCCTTTAGCCGACAAAGTTGACCTGTGGTCAGGCTATAGAAGATGTAGTCCTATAAAAGCTGCTCAGGCAGTGCGACCAGGGAGAAAACGAATTTAGCTGCCCGGAGAATTGCGACCGCAGCGTGAGGCAATTCAGCGCGGTGAGTACGGCTGGTTCGGCTACCGATGGCTTAGTCAGGCAAGGTTATACAAATCTATACTAATAATATAAAGCAGAAGAGTTTGTTCGTTTGTTTGAACGCGCTAATCTCAGGAAATACTGGCTCTAATTGAAAAATTCTTTTTGTGTTCAATAGTCCATTTATTGAGGAAGGCTACAGGCTTTTTTTTTTTTTAAATCAGAGTGACCGAAATATTTGTAATTGTAAATTAAATGCTTAATGAATTGTTTAGTTCTATGAATTCCTAATAGATGGCGGGGTAAATTGACTCATCGAGAGGGCGCTGGTCGATTGCTGCTAGGAGCTATGCGGCGTGGCTCATACGCTACTCTATTGTGGTCAGAGAAATTAATTTTTGAATGCGTTTTTTTCCTTCGATATTCAGGTACATTATTCGATTTTGTAGGTTTTTTCTATTGTCTTTTGTTTTCCTTATTTCTTCAATGTTTGTTTTTGTTATAGTTAAAGATAGTTACTTATCTAAGTAAATAATTTGAATCGTTGAATTATCCAATTGCGATTGTTCTTTATAATGTTTTCATTATTTATTTGACGAAACATTTTAAATTGTGGAAAAAAAAAGTTTCACTCACTAAAGGACAGGGTTGCTCGGCGCGTTGAGCGATGAGCTCTACAGTTGAAGGATTTTTTGAGTTTTAAAGCTACTGTTAATATTTTTATGCGTTTTGGCGAATAGTTTTAAATTCCAAACAGACTTTAATAGGTTTTTGAAAAGATGTGTACGCATTTTAGTTGAAGAAAAATGATCATTTCACATCAGAAGGAAGGGGGGGGACGTGGTTTTTTTTATTTAACGGACTTCCTTTAAGTTCATAGCACGTGCATCGCCGTGCGGGTAATGCTAGTTATGCAATAGAGAAAGACAAGGGAGTCGTGAGAAAATTTTAATTCTTCAAAGGGTGCCCGATTGGGAAAAGTTTGGTAACTCATTCACTAGACTCTAAAAAAATTATTCATTTTTCTGTCATTAACTATATCCATAAGTCTCCCGGAATCGACTCCCCCCCCCCTTTTTGTTTTTTTAAATGAAACATCAGTAACTTTCATGTTTTTTGTTTGATAGTTTTGAGTGTTACCATGCTACTTTTTGCATATCGGTAAATTTCAAGACACTATACGGAAAAAAAGTATCTTAATTTAAAATCAGTTCATCAGTCATAGCTTGTTATTGCCGTTCATGACATTCGAAAACTTATAATAACAAAAAAAATCGTTAAAAACTATAAATTATGATATTTAGATGAGAAATATTACAAACATAGCAGTTAGTTATGATAAACATTAAATTTGAAAGCGTCATGAAAACTAAATTCAGATTTTTTTTCATTTATCTTGACGATTTTTTTTGCTGCGCACCACAATTGTAACCCTCTTTTCCAACCTAAAACCAACGTTTTTTGTTTAACTGGTTGCCTTATTAGGCTATTTTTTAAAAATAGAAAATCGCCCGTCAAGGTATGACGGGTGAAAATTACTTTTACATTAGATAGAAGCAGTTGCGTGTTTGGTGATAGTTGAAATTTTAACCCTAACTCCGGTGAATGAACCTTAAACTCCAGTAGATAGCGTTCACTGTTGACCCCTTTTTCGTGACTTCTTTCTCCTAAAATGATGGTCTTACCAGTAAAACAGTTAAGTTACTGGATCCAGTTCAGCCTTATCAAAACAAGGCATTTCCCTGGATGTCAAACGTGACCAAAAAATATTGTCAAATTTCTGTGCTATAGCGCGAGTTTCATTGCTGGTGATGTCAGGAGCGGTTCTCGATCAGTGAATTCTCTATTATATATATATAAGGATGATGCAAACAAATCACTACTTGTACTAGATGTTTTAAAGTACTTACAAACAATACACTTAATTCATTAGGGGCTGCAGTGTTTGCTGATGTACCATCATATCCAACAGCTTTATTAGTTGTCTCATTAATGCATTTATATTTCAATTTTTTTTATAGTATTGATGATGCCATGTCTTTCCCAGAACCACTGTCCGTAGTTACATGACTAAAATATACTCAGGAACATTGAAAATAGCGCCCCAAAAAGGAAGCATTGGATTGAAGTGAAATTTAATATACATAATAATGCAGGTGAGAGAGACACTTGATCCGAAAATCCAGGCAATTAAACAAATACTACTAAGAAAAGAGATCAATAGCGCGTTGGACCCCCTTTTGCTGCAATACATGCCGTAACATGAACCGGCATTGAGCTAATTAAACGTCTGATGTTGTCCTGAGGCAGATGGACCCACAAATTTTGAACAGCCGCTTCTAAATCTTGCACAGTGCGGCGGCGTCAGGCGTTTCAGCTGATCCCATTCATGCTCTATACGGGACATGTTGGGAGAGCAGCTGGCCATGGAAGAGTCTCAAAAGGACGTAAGAAGTCTTGAGCAACTCTAGCTGTATGCGGGCGAGCATTATCTTGCTGAAACATTGCCCCTGGGAGACCCCCTAGGAATGGTCCTACATGTGGTTGCAGAATGTCATTAAAATAACGCTGACCCGTTTCTACGTACCACAGCTAGAGTGAATCGGCTCTCATAGGCTATGCCCCCCCCCCCCCGACCATTATGCTCGCTGTTCATGCTGTGTGTAATGCGATAAAATGGGTTGAATGGTACCTTTCTCCAGGGCACTTCGACATCCGTTCGCGGTTATCATCTGACCCAAAAACGAACCGGGATTGATCACTGAGCACCAGCCTGCAATTTTCATGCCAATAATCAAATCTCTCTCAAACTCGCTTAACTGTAAGAAACGCTTTCTAACTAATCGACCTGGCATCCTTCACTCATTAAAGCTCTCCAACAATCGGGATGTAATCGTAACATTTTTAAATCCCTAATTATGCACTGGTTTATATAGCACCTTTTTCCCGATTACACCGATACTGACACCGATACATTGACACCAAACTTGGATCATTTGCATATCAGATGTCACTCTTCTTATATGCAAACTTTCGCGATTGTACATTTCTTCTTTTTTGGGGTGGTATTTTCAATGTTCCTGAGTGTATGTTGAACTTAGTTCTGCAACCAAAAGTACGTGTTCTTCTTTGATAGTTTTCCGAACAGATCGACCACGCATTTTATTCCTTGAATAGAAAATCACCCGTCAAGATATGACGGATGAAAATTGCTTCTATATTTAAACGAAGCAATTGCCTGTTTGGTGATATTCTGAGAGTTGGAATTTTAACCGCAGTGGGTTGCTGTTATTGTATTCTTGAAGTGTTTTTGCATTTTTTGGAGCTAAGCCTAACATGTGGTGATCTTCTGGTTTTTGATCTTGTGTGCTTTATTGGGTGTAGCAACTGTTTATTTGCTGCTGTTTTTAGTATTTATTCTGTGTTTTTTTGCATTTTTATCTTTCTGTTTTGCCTTTTGGAACATATCCACTGTGTAGAAATGGGTGTTATATGCATTATGAAAGAGGTAAAGAGTGGGATGGGGGACAGGTGGATCTGTTGTGATTTATGTCATATGTTCTGCCTGTATAATGGGGAAAATGAGTCTGTTTTTGAGGAGGATTATATTTGCACTAAATGTGCTGAACTCTCAGACTTAAGACTTAAGATGCTAGTTTTGGAAGCCCAGTTAGCATTAGGGTGTAGGCCAGTTGTAGAGGGTATAAATGTTCCAGAGATTCAGGGGGAAGTTTCAAATGAGGAGTTAGACTGGGAAACTAAGGGTGTAATTTTGGGAGACTCTATGGTAAGGGAGGTGGGTAACACAGTTGGGAGAGTAAAGCGTAAGGTGGCTAGGTGTTGTTTACCAGGGGCTCGGGTAAAAGACGTTAATATGGTTGCTGAAAAGAACGGAGTATTTAATAAGGAGGACATGAACAAGCCTACCAACGGGTTGCTTTCAGCCATGATTGCGACACGTAGGTAGGCTGACGAAAACTGAGCAGGGTTGCTATCTTTCAGAAAAAATCCTAATGCGATCAAAAAAAGCCAACTTGGCGATACTTTACTGCTCAAGCATGCGCACTGTGCTCATATTCAGACAGATTCAACCTTTTGGCGAGGGATATTTCCGTTATTGTTTACAAACATGTGCTTTTCGCTCTCGTAGAAAAAAAGCTAGTTATGCGGAAGAAATTAAAACTAATCGGCAAATTTCAAATTAAAAGTAATACTACAATAAGTGCTGAATGGTTTTTAAGTGTGTGGTGCCCAATTGCCGAGGAAATTATGAGGCAAACGGGCCAAAAGTTTCGACATTTGGATTTCCCAAAAATGATGAGATTCGCCAAAAGTGGATAGCTGCTATACCAAGAGATTTTGAAGTAACAAGAAATTCTAGAGTAAGTAAACTTTTTTATAGCTTATTATTAAATTGAATTATGTTTATTATATTTTAAATGTACGCAAAATTGAAGCTCAATGAATTATAAAATACAAACTTAATACAAAATGTAATTATTTTGTTACAGGTATGTGAGGTTCATTTCAAAGCTAGTGACATCAGACGAGCTACAGAGTTTACTTGTGAAAAAACTGGGAAGAAAATAGCTGTGCCGTTGGAACAACCTCGATTAAATAAAGATTCCATTCCAAGCATTTTCCCTGGTTGTCCAGTGTATCTTTCAACAAGTAAGCAAGTACGAGAGGAACCAAAGGCCAAAAGAAAAAGGATAGAGCTTCTCCAGCTAGGAAATGTATTAACAGAAAGTTTATGAACTTATGAGCAGCATAATTTAAAGTTTAAAGTGGACACTTTAAATGAACTACGTGAAAAAATTTCATTGGTGGATTTAAGTAATGGATTTAATTTTGTAAGTACTGATAATAATTTTTCTTTTATTAAAGTTTTAATGGTAAATGAAATACCAAAATATATTTATGTAATTGTTGATATAGATCTATCACTAAATGTATTCATAAACCAAGTAAAATTGAAAACATTCAATGAATTAGAGTTTTCCATGATTATTGATAATATTCACCAAATTTCGAAAGTTTTATGCAATTTAAATCAAAATGTTATGACTGAAGGATCCAAATGTTATGAAATTAAAAATTTAATTAATTCTGTTACTTTTCAACTATCTAAATAAGAAACTGTGTGCTCTGAAAATGAGAAACTAGGTGTTAACTTCTTTAAAGATCAGTTGTCTTTACTGTTCACTGAAAAAAATCAAAAGAGATATAAACCAGATTTTTTAATATTTTCTTCACTTCTTTTATCAATATCTCCTCATGCTTATAACTTTTTAAGAAATAGTGGATTTCTTACTTTGCCCCATCATTCAACTATCAAAAAATTATTTGCTTCTTACAATATGAATCCCAAAAATGAAATAAATTATGACAATTTTTTATCTTACGTTAGACAAAAGTTTAATTGCTTATCTGATAAAGATAAAGCAGTTACTGTTATGATGGATGAAGTTCATCTTAAACCGTTTTTTGACTTTAAGGGAGGAAATGTTTTAGGTTCATCTTATAATAGTTCTGAAGCTGCTAACTCAGCTTATGTTTTTATGATACAGAGTGTACAATCAAGTTATAAAGATGTTGTTGCAATAATGCCTGTAAAAACTGTTAATGCTGATATACTTCATGAATTTCTTTACAAAGTTATAACTGGTCTTGAATCAATAGGTTTTCACACATTTTGTGTTTCAAGTGACAATAATTCTGTAAACCGTAGAGCAATGTCAAAATTTTCAAAACCTAATAAAGTTCAAGTTGTTTATCCACACTCATGTGATAGTAAACGAAAATTAATTTTCTTAATTGACAGTGTTCATATAATTAAATGTGTGAGGAACAATTGGCTCAATCAAAAAAATGAAAATTCTTGTATGTTTTATCCTGAGTTTTCTTCAGAAAGTGATGATATTAAACAAAATGAAAGGTTGAAAACAGCCTCATTTCAATCTCTACGTAAATTACACGAGTTTGAAAAAGATAATGTAATTAAATATGCAACTACTTTGAACACCAAATCCCTCTTTCCTTCTAACATAGAAAGACAAAATGTTAAATTGGCTTTAAACATATTTAATAGACAATTAATTGGAGCAATAGAATCACTTGAAGAAAAATGCAATGTATTAGATTTGAAAACTACAGCTGAATATATTAAAATTTTTGTCAACTGGTGGGATATTATGAATGTGAGAACAGTAACAAAAGGGTATCATAAGAGCAATGAATATCAGCATCCCCTTAGATTAAATAGCCCTTCGTTTAAATACTTAATTAAATTTCGTGAATGGTTGAACTTCTGGAAAGAAACAAATTCTGACACTGGGAGGTTAACTCAAGAAACTTTTTTTGCCTTATCCTTAACAACAGAAGGCATTATAGAAGTTTGTCAGTACTGTACTGAAGAATTGGGTATGGAATTCATACTACCAGGCAAGTTTCAAACTGACTGTCTGGAAGCTCGATTTGGTAAATACAGACAGTTAGCTGGTGGTCAGTATGACATTTCAATAACCCAATTATATGAAACAGAAATGAAGCTAAGGCTTCAGTCAACTTTGCCCCTAATTTTAAAATCCAATGCATTTGGCAAGATCTCGATTGATATAAACAATTTCACAGAGAATGAAAGTGAGTTCTCTAGTAACAATGAGCTTTTATGTCCTAATAAAATCAAAGTAACAGTTACAGAACATGATTTGCAACTGTCTACTCAAGTTTTACCTGTAATTGTTTATCTTGCTGGATATGTAGTTCATAAAACATTGAAATTTTTGAAGGATTGTCCCTCATGCAAATCTTTGTTGTCAAAGGATGAAGAAGAGACTGTACATTTTCATGAAAATGATATTTTGATACATCATCAAGATCGAGGAGGTTTAAAATATCCTGCAGATGATGTTATCACAATATCCGTATATTGCTATGCAATAATTTCAAAATTATTATCTCTTAATGAAGACAGTTTTCTGAAAGTTCATAATCAGAGAGCTGTCTCTTTGCAGATAATAAAAAATATGCTAGAAAAAGAAGAAAAGCATTTGGCTTTTGATTACTGTGAAAACAATCATTCTGCAGTAGTTATTCAGCATTGCATTGTAAAAAAATTAATTAATATATTTCTGAATGACTATTGTAAATTAAAAAATGACAGCATTTCCTATGCATCCCATACAAAAGCAAAAGAGAGAAAATTAAAAACTTTAATGAAATCAAATAAAAATCAAAACTAATTAGCAGAAACTTTCCTTTTTTTTAAATATTGTGTTTTTAATTTTGTAATGGAACCTAAATATATATTCCAAGAGTTTTGTTATTGTGTTCATTGAATTTATAATGTAATAAAATATTTTCTAACAGAATTTGTTCTGATTATTGTCAATTTCTCATTTTTAATAATTGTAAGTTTATTTTATATGGCTCTAATTTATTCTTTCCCGATGTTATGATTAATAACTAGGCCATTAAATCCTGATCTTAGTATTAAATATGCAAGCATGTTATCTCAAATCTTAGACACTTTACATTATTTTATAATTAAACATAACAACAATAAACAAAGGCTTAAAAGCATTAACCATTCATTATATTGGTATTTTTTTATGACTGAGCATATTAAACTATTCAGTAATTCTTTCATTTAAAAAAAAAGTTGGTAAGTAAAATTTATTTTGAAACGAATAAGTATTACTAATTTTAAATCAAATTGGCAACTTTTACAAAAGTTAAAAAAAAAAAACATGCTTCCTTTAATTAATTAATGCTTTTCCTTTTATTTAATACCTAAAATAATTGCTAAAACCTACCACTAAAAAATCACAAGAGAAAGTTTGTAACGGAAGGAACTACGATCGCGAGAAGCTATCAGCCTACCTGAGTGAGTAGTGCTTTCCTCGTCTGGACATGGTTACTTTGTGGGTGGGAACAAATGATGTAGGCCGCAGTAAAAATGAGGAGTTTTCTAGGGAATGGGAATCCCTGATGGATAAAGCAACCAGCTTTTCGACGAATGTCCAAGTGGTTGGTTTGCTTCCCAGGTATGGAGTGCATAGGAGCTGGCTAAATCAACGTGCAAGGTGTATGAACTTGCTACTGAAGTCAATTTGCGAAAAGCGCAGTATCAGGTTCATTGATGAATGGAGTCATTGTAAACGGAATTGGATTGCTAGGGATGGCCTGCATCTGAGCTCTACAGGGGTCAAAATGGTTAGTGGATTAATTTTAGGGGCTTCGGAGTCAAAAAACTAAGTTGGAATGGGAGGCATGGGTCAAGTATCAGATATCGAGAGAATGAAATTTTTTTGGGTATTGCTAGAAATGGAAATAAAGTGTCGAACAAGAGTAGTAATGCTAACAAGTGTGATTTAGGAAATTTCAGGGTGTTAAATAAAAGCAACTTAGGCATGCTTAAAGTTTTCTATACCAATGCTCGCAGTATTAGGAACAAGATGGATGAATTGAAAAGCATAGTTATGGATGAGAAGTTGGATGTTATTGCAATTACAGAGACATGGGCTACCGAATCTGATGCAGAGTTATTACATATTGCTGGGTATAATTTGTTCAGACAAGATAGAGTAGGTAAAAGAGGTGGTGGGGTTTTATTTTATGTTAGAGACAATTTTATTTGCAATGAATTGGTCATAAATGATAAGCCTACTGATATTGATATGGTTTGGCTGGAGTTGATGAGCAGTAAGGGCAAAAAGCTACGCTTTGGAAACATTTATAGGTCACCTAATTCAAACCAGGGACAAGATGAACAGATGTACCGTATTATTAGTGACATGTCCAGTAAGGGATCCGTTATCATAATGGGGGATTTCAATTTTCCGGGTATTGATTGGAATAATTTTTATCCTGGTAATGGCAAAGAAGAGGAATTTTTAAAAGTAATTGGTGACTGTTTCTTAGATCAAGTTGTAACTCAAGGAACTCGAGAGCAGGCGATTTTGGATCTAGTTTTTTTGTGACATAGGAAGTTTTGTTCAGGGGTTGTGTGTAGGGGAGCATATTGGAGATAGTGATCATAACAGCATTAGGTTCCGGATTAAATTTGAAGTGTGCAAAGATGATAATTATAGGTTTGTGCCCAATTTCAGAAACACTGATTTTGTTGCACTTAGGCAGAGCTTGAAAGAGGTTTTTTCGTCAGGATTGGAAAATAGCGACGTAGATCAGCAGTTGACGGAATTTAAGGATAAACTTGCTAATACGGTTGGGGATTATGTTCCATTTAGGAGAAAAGGTGTTAGTACCAAAATTTGGCCCATTTGGTTCTCCAGGGAGACTAAAGATGCTCTTAATTTTAAGCAAGCCGCTTTTCGTCAGTTTAAAGAAACTGGTCAGAGTGCGGAGAGGCTTCAGTATGGTAAGGCAAGGCGAAATTTTAAGTATTTGGTACGGATTCAGAAAAGGGAATTGGAGTAAAGGCTGGCAGATGACATTGATGGGAACCCTAAGAGGTTTTTTGCTTACGCTAATTCTGGGAAAGCTCGAAACAGTCAAATTGGGCCTTTGGTTGATGAGTATGGAAATTTAATCCAAAACGATAGGGATATTGCAAATGTTCTAAATAACTTTTTTTCCAGTGTGTTTAACGATAACTGTATCTCAACAGTTGACACTAACAAGACACAAGTTATTATACAGCTTGAGGATTTTGTATTTTCCAGGGAGGAGGTTTTATTTTATTTGAAAAAGATTAAAGCAACTAAAGCTCCGGGACCAGATAATATTTATCCAAAAATTTTAGTTGAATGTGCAGAGGAATTAGTCGATGTTATTTTGAATATTTTCAATGCTTCTTATAACTCGGGGACGGTGCCAGAGGACTGGAAGCTGGCTAACATAACGCCACTCTTCAAGAAGGGGTCTAAAGGTATTGCTGGGAACTATAGACCTGTAAGTTTGACTTCGGTGATTTGTAAGATTTTCGAAACTTTGATCAAAATTAAGATCATGAAGTTCTTAGAGACTAATAGTCTGTTGATTAGTTTGCAGTATGGTTTCAGGAAAGGTAAATCCTGTACTACTAGTTTATTGCATTTCTACGACAAGGTTACCTCAGCTTTAGATAACAAAAAATGTGTGGATGTTGTTTATATTGATTTTCAAAAAGCTTTTGACAAGGTACCGCATGTTGCTCTTCTCAGCAAGTTAGCTGACATAGGAATAGGAGGAAAAACTTTACTTTGGGTTAGAAATTGGCTCATTGGTAGGAAGCAAAGAGTAGTTGTGAGAGGAAATCATTCTAATTGGAGTGATGTTTTAAGTGGGGTTCCTCAGGGATCAGTTTTAGGGCCTCTTTTGTTTATTGTAATTATGAATGACATCAATGAAAATATTTCTGGAAGCATGAATTGTTTTGCTGATGATGTAAAAGTTATGGGGATTGTCGAAAATGAAGAACAAGTAAATCAGCTTCAAGAGGATTTAGATCATATTACGAAGTGGGCAGATAAATGGGGTATGGCAGTTAATGTAGGGAAATGACAAGTGCTACACTTAGGTCATGGAAATAAGCGTATGAGATATCATTTACAGGGTTCAGTCATAAATCAGGCAGAAAATGTTATGGATCTGGGTATCTTAATAAATCAGGACTTCAAGTTTAGTCAACAGTGCAGTATTGCTAGTAACAAAGTCAACAAAATGCTTGGGTTTATCAATAGATCTATTTCAAACAAATCTAAGAAAGTTCTTCTGCCTTTATATAGGAGTTTAGTAAGACCTCATTTGGAGTACGCTGTTCAGTTTTGGTCGCCTTATCTGAAGAAAGATATTTTTGTATTGGAAAGGGTTCAAAGAAGGGTAACTAAATTAGTAAGGGGACTCTCAGATTTAGATTATGATACCAGACTTAATAGGCTTAACATGTATAGCCTGGAGCAAAGGAGAGTCAGAGGGGACATGATTCAGTTATTTAAATTTATCAAAATGAAAGATGTAAATGGATTAAATTTTTGCGGGGAAAGCAGGACAAGGGGTCATTGTTTTAAGCTATTTAAATCTCAGGCTAACTTGGAAATCAGGAAAAACTACTACTTTAGTAGGGTCGTGGGCACTTGGAATAGCTTACCGGAAGAGACGGTAATGAGCAAGGGGGTGGATAGCTTTAAGAGGGCCATTGATCTTCATTGGGGACTAATTAATTGACTAGGACCAGCCTAGCTGGGCCCAGAGCCTGTTGCTGGTCGTCACATTTGTATTTGTATTTGTATATTAAGTTCAGTAGAAAGCGTTCATTGTTGACCACTTTTATGTTTCGTCATTCTCCTATAAGTTATTTTTAAATAAAAAAAGAACCGTCTTCAAAAAGCAAATAGGAACTAAAAAGTAAAAAATAATTGGTCATTTTTACATACGATTTCCTACCCAAACCTACAAATCAAATTTATTTTGCAATTCCAGTACAAAAATCAACTAAACTAAATACCCAATTATAAAATAAACATTGATTTTAATTACCATACGATGAATTATTTGAATACTTCACTAATTATATACGACGATCTCTTAGTTTTTAATAACCATTTGAAGTCGGAGCCTCCTATCAACTACTACCTAACGTAACTGAGTTTAGTTTTAAAGACATTCACGTTTTGTTAAATTAGTGTTTAACTCAGGATTTGGTGGATTGTCAGTTACGTTAGTTAGTAGTTTATAGGAGGCCCCGACTTCAAAAGTTTATTAAATATTAAGAGATCGTATATAATTCGTTAGTATTAAAATAATTCATTGCATAGTAATTAAAATCAGTGTTTATTTTATAATTAGGTATTCAGTTTAGTTGATTTTTGCACTGGAGTTGTAAAATAAATTTGATTTATAGGTTTGGGTAGGAAATCCTATGTAAGTAAGACCAATTATTTTTTACTCTTTAGTTCCTCTTTGTTTTTTGAAGTCTGTTCTTTTTTTATTTAAAAATAATTTATTTTATGCCTTTTAGTGGTGTAAATGTAAAATAAGAGAGTGTAGTACATGAAAAAGAGGTCATCCTTACGTACTTCTCGAGTAAGAAAGCGTCGAGCACAGAAGTCAAAAAACAGCTAAGATGAGCACAATAAAGAAAGAAATAAAGCACACCGTCTCGGAGACTTCGGAAGGCTGTGAAGAAAGGCTTTTCATATGTCCAATTAACCACTAAGAAAATTGTCTTCTCATCATCATTTTGACTTTATCAAAGTATGTTTCGGAAAGCAAATGCACGAGTCACTAAAAAACAACAGAAATTGCATTAACTTTGCCCCGAAAATTTTAAGGTTTTCCTCGATTTTAGAGATCTCATCTTCAGATGCTGACCTGATGACTATATGATCACCTGGGAAGTATACCTTTTCAAACAAAAAGAGAAAGAACTTTCCAATCTGGTCCATTCGTGTTTGAGTTATAGGGGGACATACATAAAAAGATTTCGACGAATTGAGAAAGTCTTTTTTGAAGACGGTTAAAAAAAAAAAAACTCTTAATGCGCAAAACATTTTATACGATTGGCACTAAAAACTAATCCTTGTGTATCTCCACGATTTATTTGTGTGCTAGTTTAATTAGAAGCATTTAAATGTTAATGGTTTCCCAAACTAATTTACATTTCACAATAATACGTGTCACGTGACTCGTGATAAAAGTCGCATTTTTCTTTACTTGTCCCCGTTATAGATTAACACCACACTAGAAACAGAGTTATCTACTGTGATGTTGCATGTATGAAGCTTAAAATGATACTAAACGAATTTCCAGTTGGCTACAGAGAAGTCTTTATTCAAAATTTGTGGTATGACTAACTAATGATTAATACAGGGGCGATACTTAAATATTACCCTTCCCCCAAAAACCCTCAAAGACTACCTCAAAGCAAGAGTCCCCCTAAAAAAGAAAATACCACTCAAATCATTTCTCTCCCCCCCCCAGCCCCTAGGTGGGCACCCTGATATTCATGTTTTTTTGGTACTCTCTTCAACACTGAGTAAAGAAAGTACCTTCATTTTATGGGCACTTTCTTTAACAATGGGTTTCATACATGAAATACACCGCCAGCTCAGTCAATTCCAGCCGAGGACTGCAGTTTTGTGCTTATTAGCACTCATCAGCCCGGCATAGGGGTGACTGAGCTGGAGGTGGAAAACCTCTTAAGGAAGCCAAGAGTGCCAAACAAACTGGTAGCTAATACAGAATTAGCACAGACCAGACGAGTGACCGAAAAAATGGTTCGGTTCAACTCGAATTTTGAAGGTAAAGGCAGGTATATTCAGTAAGTTACCGCCCATAGCCTATCACGGCACATCAAAACCTCTTTTCCAGAGCAGTAATTTGTATATTAGTCCGTATTTGTATGTTAGCAGATCCTAGTTTTGTGAAATTTTAAGCAAATAAGTAGTCAGGATACGCCAAAAACCAGCCTTTCATTGTTTCCCTAATTCACGAATGGGGTAGTTTCCAAAATTTTAAAAGTATTTTTTCTGAAAGAGCATGCTTAAAAAACATAGGATCTGACCATTTTTTAAATAATTTGTTTAATATTTTTAAAAAATTACTTAAACCGGCGAGCTTTCAATGTTTATTCTTCTATTCGATGACATCACAAATGATGAAATGCCATTCTGTGTTGCCATTCACAGAGCAAAATATTTAACTCGCATCTTTACTCACGTGTATTGGCAACGATAAGGTTGATAGCAAGCACAGAACGCAATTTTAATTCGCTTCTTGATTATTATAACGTGGAATCGCGGTAGAAAGATGCGGCAAAGTGCATCATTTGCGACGTCATCAAGACCACGCCTTGTTTCAAAAATCAGGCATTTTAAAAAAGTAATAAAAAAATAAAGAAAATGTTGAGAAAATGAAAGTATTTTTTGGGTCCATGTTTTTTTTTTTTTATTATTATTATTATTATTCCATTAATTTCAGTGACAAAAAGTACTACTTTTGACTGAAGGAAACAACCCCATTAATGCTCGACTATATGATTTGATTCAAATTTCGACTCCAGATGGCGCAAAGTGTTTCTTTTTTCCGCAAGTTCGCTGCCAAATGGGAACCTAAAACATACGAAAAGAAACAAACAGAACAGAAATTTATTACAATTCTTTTGCCGCCAAGAGCAAAAGTAGGACCTTGACAGTTTGGCTGACGAGCTTCTTTTCCCACATAAAACTTTTGCAACTCCGATTCCGATTTCTTCCTATTTCCCCGCAAGAACCGGGAACCGGGCCTCCAGTTTCCAACAGAGTCCCGGAGTCGGATAGATTTTGGGGTAAAGGAGACGGAGTTGAAGGGTCTAAAGTTTCTGGAGTCGGAGTCGGGCGCTTTTTCCTCCGACTCCACAGCCCTGGTTTCCGACTAGGCAGTCAGGGCAGGTCATCAGGGCAGTCATATCACCACTTACAGTAGAACGCCGATAATTCATTAATTGGGATCCGACCCAATACGGAATATCGAAAATCCAGATTATCCGGAAAATAAAAAGAAAAATAAAACATACATATTTACTGAAAATCACCTTAAAAGGAAATACAGAATTACGCATAAACAGAAACATGTTTACTTTGTTATTATAAAGTCTGTAATCTCCTAATGTGACGATTCAATTTTTTTCACAGTCGAGGAAAAAAATTGATTCAAAAGTTGGATTGCCACGACAAGGGAACTCAATCAACGACATAACACGGTCTTGCTCGTGAGAGGGTAAAATAAATTAATGTTATGGAAATTTGACGATCGCTCCTCAAATTAAAAAAAATCAATCAAATCGATCGATCCGGATTGTCCAGAGATCCGGACTAATGGGGTCCGAATTTTCGGGATTCTACCGTACTTTGAAAAGTTAAAGAAATGTTTAAAATTAATTTAAAGTCAACAATATAATAAGGAATAAAAACGATATATTAATATTTTATATTAATATATCGGATTAATATTTTATATTAATGAATTAAATTTCAAGGTTTTTATTAATTAGTAGTGATACGGAGTCGGACTGATTTTGTGCTAAATGAGTCGCAGCCGTTGGAAAACATACCGACTCCTGCTCTGGGCTTCTTTTTTTCTCTAATTTTCAGACTATACTTACATTTTTTTAAAAAAATCTGCCTACAAATTGGTTCGATTTATCTATAAAGACCTACTAATTAGAAAATAACTGCCATTGCTAACTAGCTGGCTTCTTCATATATCGAACTTTCAGTTTCTATTATAGTTACCTCCACTGAACCGCCTGTGTTTTTATAACTTTCTTTAACTATTAGCAACTAGGGTCCGACTAACTGAAATTGAGGCGCTAGGCCCCCAATAGTTTGGAAGCTCCCTGAAGGCTCTATAGCAGAATGCAGTGGTTAATTTACAGGTTTGGGGGTACTCAGAATGCATTTTTGGGGCTCCTTTGTCTATCTCAAAACTAACTAAATCTTCAATCAAGCGCATTTATGAATCTCCTTCAGAATCTCTAATTATTGTGACATTTTAAATTCGCAACTGAACAGAATTTTAAACCATTATTTTAAAAATTCGTATTTTTCGTACAGTTAAAATGCTATGCATAATTATTCAAGTAATTTGGGGCTCCTCAGGAAGAGGGAGCCACTGGCCCAGGCCTAGTAGGCATGTGCGGTAATCAACCCCTGCTGTCAACAAATTTTTTGTCCCTAATATTTTGTAAGCACGAGTAGATGCAGTTTTGTAATCAAAAGTAATTACTTTCAAACAATAGTAATAATGTATTTCTTACTTTGATCTCAGTTATAAAACAGTAATAGAAACGCATCTCGGGCAAGTCGGGGCCCGTCGCCTGGGTGGAAATTTCTCGAAGGGGGGGGGGAGTTGGCAAGTTTTGGCGCAAAAGCGCTAAGCCAAAAGATTCAATTAAACACAACACGTGATTTTTGAATCTAAAGACTATCTATAAACTTGATTCTCATTAAAAGGTATGAAATAAAATAAGGAAATGATTTCTTGATACATTAAGGTTAATTCTAAAGCAGCCAATAAAATTAAAGTTCAAAATTAAGAGAAGAAGAACGATAGTTTCAAAGCTATTTGTTATCGTTATACTATCTGTTATTAAGTTGTATGCATCTCGGTTTGCAATAAAATACAACGCGAATATTTCATTATAAAGCAAAAATTTCAATTACTGTTAACGGATTTTCCCCCTTACCATGAGGGGGGGGGGAGAGTTGGGAAAAAAAAGGTTAATTAATTTGAATTCTGAAATTTTTAATTCAAATTATGTTTTTCGCAATCACGAGTTGCGGCAGGACTCCACTCATTGGAGTTATTGTTTGTAGAAACGGCTCCTGTCCCCCAAGCCTGCCTCTCCTCCTGGGCGGTTATGTGCGTACAGTTGTGCGTGTGTGTGTGTAGGCACACTTGCGTGTAGGTGCGCTTGCGTCTTGTGTAGGCTTGTATGTGTGCGTAGACTTGTGTGTATGCACGTAGGCGTGTGTATGTGTGTAAAGCCGCGCTTGTGTGAGTGTGTATGCAGTGGCGGATCACCGCATAGGCGCATGAGGCGATAGCTGGGGCCTCCAGCAAAGCAGGGGGCCTCGGAGCCGACAAGTGTCACATCCTCAAAATCATGGTTTTCCATGGTAAATACTCAAAACTCATGGAAATTGATAGATAATCATGGATTTTAGGCGCGGGATGATTGCTTCCAATAGAGCTAAGGCCTCTTGAGTCTTAAGGGACCCCAGGCTTCAGGTGCCTTTGTTTAGATTTTCCCAGGAGTTTGGATTTTCCTTTATTCTTCCCAGAGTTTTAGTTCAAAATTGTATGTTTTTAAATACTCCTACTTAAAACTATCTAGTACTTTCCGATAAAATGCACAAATAGTCTTGCTAGAATAATTTTTACCGTTCCAAGTAGATTTTTGGCCGAGTACTCCGTACACTCGGCCACTTACTACTCGGCTGAGTAAAGAGTCTGCATTTTGTTTAAAAAAAAAAAAAAAAAAAAACACTATTGATCATGAAGATATTTACTTTAATTGAAATACCCAAGGACAGGTCCTGATCTGTGTACCCGCAGATCCCGCAGTGCGGGGGACCCACGTCCGTAAGGGACCCAACGGTCCAAGAAATTGAAGTAAAAATTAAATAATTTAAAAAAAAATAATTTGAATTCGAGATGCCAAAAATTTAAATTATGTTTTTCGCAATCACGAGCGTGTATGTTTGTGTAGGCGCATGTGTGTGGATGCGTAAGTGTATGTATGCATGTGTGTGAGTGAGTGTTGTGTACGTGCGTGTGCGTGTAGGTGTTCGTGTGTGTGTGTGTGCGTGTGTAGGCGTTCGTGTGTGTGTGTGTAGGCGTTCGTGTGTGTGTGTGTGTAGGCGTTCGTGTGTGTGTGTGTGTGTAGGCGTTCGTATGTGTGGGACATGGACGCCACCGCCCAGCAAAAGTGGATTCCGGGGGACAGTGGTCAGGACCAGCCGCGCCGCCGCCGGTGGTGCTGCAGCCCTGGTCCAAGCTGAAAAAGGAACCGGAACATCAAGGACGGTCAAGTGAGAACAATAAGCAATCGTGATTGCTCAAAAAAAAAAAAAAACTATCACTAAGGCTTATTAACGTTACAAATATACACTGTTGACCTCTGGGGAGGGGCCCTACAGATTTTGATGCGGGAGGGGGGGCCCCAGTGGCGTACCAAGACAGATGGGGGCCTGGGGCGCTACTCGAAATGGGGGCCTACCTGGTATTAAAACTGAAGTTTCTCAAACTATGTGTACGTACCATATATTACAATAATTATTTTAAGTGGTACATTTTTACATATTTCAGTAGTGTTGGTTTGATTTCGGACACTATTGTAAATACCACAGTAAAACATATGGTTTTAAGTAAAATTTAGTAAATACTATATTTTTAATAAAATTGTGCTTTGTAAGAAAATATCAAAAACGGAAAAAGGTCCTAAAATTATATTGTATCTTAAAAATTTATTGCATCTGAACATCCAAGTACAGTGAACAGAAACATTTAGGCATTCCAGGTTTTATTAATTTTAGGATAAAAATTGGCTTTTACAGAAAAAAAACCCCTTTACTATTCCTTTGAGTAAGACACACCAGGGAACTATTTACCTGATAACATCACCTAATCTCAGAGAAAAATATTTTTAAAACATGCTTACCTAAATAAGGATGAAATATGTTCTTCAGACAAAAAAACTCTGGTGTGACCCTATACTTGCCTGGCGCGTTTGATTGAAGTGGAGGAAACGCTCCGCGCGGCTTCGCTGGTAGAATTAAAAATATTTAATGTTCGACAGAAATTAAGACAAAAAAAATTTGCGTATGCGTGGGTTTAACTAATCCGATTTCTAAAGCGAAGAGCGTAATTTCCCCCGATTATCGGACAAAGGGCTAGGAACTATTTCTTTTGCTTGGCCGCAGCTCATATTCTCCATAGTCAAGTAAGCTTGCAATCGAGTATAGAATGGATGGGAGGAGGTATTATGCAGTCAAGGTCAAAAGTCCCGAAGGATTGACCAATTAAACAGTTTTACGCTGTCGAAAGGGGCATAGCAAAAAGTCCCCTTTGCTTGAGTCAGAAGGGGTCCGATTTGTTCTTAGAAGTTACAGTTTCGGGCAGGAGACGAAACTTAAAACCACAGAAATGCAGCTGGGAAAAGAAAAATTTATCTGACTGATTTTTCCAACGCCACAAAGGATAGACAACTTCTCATTTAGGAATGAATTTTCTTGGTTATATGTTTGAATTTGGTTTCAAAAATAGTGTATGAATTAAGACTAGACCATCGTAGTCTTAATACACAAACAAAACATAAAACAGATATTTTAGCTGTATACTGTAATGATCAAAAATTATAAACGTGCATCTGTTATGCATTATTTTTTTTTATAAATTGTTTGAAAAAAAAATGCATAAAACTTTGCTGAAAGCACTTAACAAAATAAAAGCAAATGATTTTTATAGGTTTAGTTAATTTAAAAATTTGGGATCCCCATTAAATTCATGGCCCAAGCGCTCATGTGCCTTTGTACACTAGGACGGGTCACTATGAAAAAAAGTCATATTTAACAAAATTTATGATATATACGCGCAACTCGCATAACTGATTAATATTTCTAATCATGATGTATATGACAGATCTACTGGAAAAAATAAGATACAATTTCGGGGCTTATGTCAAAGCGGGGCCTGTGGGACATAATTTGCCCTCTCTTTGTTTAGGCAAGAGTCACTGAGAAAATATTCATTATACATAAAAAGTCAACTTTTTATTTATCTGAACCATGACATAAGGCACGTCTGGCGAAAAAGAAAACGAATTGAAATTTTGGGGCCTATGTCAAAGCGGGGCCTGGGTATCATAAACCCTCCATTGATCCCGAAGAGGTATTGTTTGTATCCCTGAACAAATATTTGGTCTTTAAAAAAATTATGATTTATTAAGCCAACTTGTTTAAGCATTCAAACTAAGATATGCGACAATATTGGTGAAAACCAAAAATTGAAATTTGGGGGCCTGTGTCAAAGCGGGGCCTGGGGCGGACCGCCCCCTCCGCCCCCCCTTCGGTACGCCACTGGGGGGCTCAAAATTTATAGATCCGGGCCTGGCCAAGGACGTGTCTAGAGAGGGTTAGACCCTCCCCCCCCCACAAAAAAAAAGATAACAAGTCGTCATTTGTCGCAGTATTATATCAGTCTTCAAAATATCCCAGTCGTCATTTGTGCGATTATGCCCGAGTCGGTGTTTTTAAGGCAAGGAGGACATGGGATCATGTAACTCGACGTAATTCGACCTCTGCGAATGGTCACTTTTCTTGACGAACAATAGGGAAGTTGCAACCTATTAAATGTTCATATTTTGGCTATTGCATATTGTTAATTGACCCTCAAAACTAAAAAATTCACCATCGCCGAATTTTAAAACACCGTGGTTGATTTTTAATGAATTTTTAAAAATCCACGCGCAAAAGTGCGCTCTTCTGAAACGTCACGAGCCTACGTCACAGGGCGCGAATGGTCAGCCTTCCGCCGAAGATCCCTTGTTTTCGCTAGGGACATTTTGAGCGCGCTGATATTTTTATTTTTTAGAAATTCAATAATCCTTTTGAACACACTATGGAGGCCGGATTCGTTAAAGCACAATCTAAATAATCTTCCTCAAATAATATCAATGGTGAAATTCGAATATTTCCGAGAGGATGAGAGGTTTAATGTTCCAGAAACGCGAGGAGATAAGCCTTTTACGTTTCATCTTCGAAGTCGAATGCACGTTCTTTGATTTCTCCCATGACATGGGAACCGGTTCGCTAGCGTTTCTCTCCTATCGGACGTCACTTCCTATGCCATCTGACGTCACAGGCGCTTGAACTTTAAAAATTAATTTAAAAAAAACTACTTATCGTATCGCAAAAATTTTTTCACCTATGATGTTCATACATGTTACTCTATCATATAAAAATAAAATTGAAAAATCGAAAACTTCCCTATTATATTGCCCTTCCTTATCTAGAAGGAGAAGAGAGCCGAAGGGAGCAGACAGATCTGTGGGGGGTCCAAGTCGAATCCATCGGCACAATGGCACAGCTGTGTCTTATTTCTTTACTTTTTGCAAATTTTCCCGCTTTCCCACCAACAACCAACCCGTAACAAGATAGTTTTATGACGTATTTAGTTAAATCAGTAATTTGGAAAAGGGAATTTTTTTTTTTTTTTTTTTTTTTTTTTTTTTTTTTTTTTGGAGGAAGAACGGAGAACGTTTGCCGCTGTTGTGATTCACTCGTGCTCGTGAACGTGCTTTTGCTCTGTGTCTTCAATCAACGACAAGATCATTCTTTTTGAGATAAGTTTAATAATATGTTTTAATAACTTTAGTTTTTAGAATAATGCTGCTATCATGGTGTTAAATGATGATATGGTGTTTTGAATATAATAGGTTTAATGGTACAAAGGTTTAGCTTTTGAAAAAAAAAATAAATATACTGTTCATTCTTCTGTATTTTATATTTTCATTACGGAGAAAAGGAACATCTGTCAATTCATTGCAAAAACGCTTTATAAAATTACTATAAAAATTTTAAATGCCTCTGCTGCGAAAGTAGTTGATTTTGAGTGTTCTCTTCTTTCACTGGTGTCATTAGTTTGTAATATATTTTCGAATTTCTATTTCATAAAGATTGATTTACTCATTAAAGGCAAACGTTTTATATATAAACTGTAGTTGGGGCAAACCTAACCTGACAGCGTCGTAATGCTATAATTAAGAATTAGATCTGCGTAGCTTTCACAATGCTGCCAGGTTAATTTTTCCCCAACTATAGAAGTGTTCCAGTTTATTTTCAGGAGTGTACATATGCCATATTGTGCACAGGTAAAGGGCGTGTTTTAATGCTTCGAAAAAAAAAAATGATGGTAATGATTTAAAAAAAAAAAAAAAAGAAAAACATAGGTTTTAAGGTTTACTTGAAAACTTCTGCAGAATAAAGATTTTCGAATTTTGAATTTCAGAAGAAAATAAATACTTCCAGAAAAATACTGTTAAAAAATCTGGATGCTCAAAAATTCTGATGTTTCTTTCATATTTTCTTCATTCTGTAAACGTACTACGAAAGAAATTCATCATCCAACTGAAGTCAAAAAATAAATAAAAAAATACAGGAACAAAAATAAAAAGGCTTCATTGATGACTTATTAAATGACCCTCGAAAAATTACTGGCCTTAAAGTTACAAAATATGGTCTTAAGAATCGCCTTTTTAAGACTTAAATTTCAGGAAATATTCGAGCAAGGGTCCCCGAACTAACCTTCCCTTAATATTATAAAAAAATCAAGTTTTTTTTAACTACACTTAAAAAAAACTTAAGTGGAATAGCCCCTGAGTAAAAAAAAATTGCTGAAGCTTTTAGGGCCATAATTTTTGAACAAATTTTCACAGAAGAGATTCAGCAAATTTTTCTTGAAAAATTGTTTATCATGTAAAGTTTGTCTACAATTGCGTTTTTGAAACTTCAATTTCGAAAATTGGGAAGGGGGAGGAGAGAGAAATTGATTTCGATCTATTTTTTAAAAAGATTGATCGGGGGCACTCCCTGGTCTCCATCCCTTACCCTAACGTTAATAAATATGGCCTATAATAGCGTTTGTAAGGCTTCAATTTCTACTACTTTCCGCTGAGACACCTGCACCTTTTTGTCCCCAAACATCAGCAAAGAAAGTCTAAAATTATGTTTTTAAAACTTCAAGTTTCAAAATTTTTCCGGGGGAGAACCCCCGGAACCCCCTTCACTTATCAGATCACAGGTTTCCTTTTTTTTCTTTTTGTTAAGTGCACCGCCCTTCTAAGACTTTTTTCCAGCTGCGCCACTGAATTACACTTGCGTTCGAAAACCGGGTAAAACTGGGATTTTGCTAAATGCCAGAAATTGGAGCTCGGTGGAAATCTCCCCTTGCTCTGACTAAATTACGAAAAATTATGTTTTTTTTTTTTTTTGACCGAAATGTCCCTTTTAAATGAGAATGTAACTGCGCACCCCACCTCCTCCAAAACTTGTTTTTTTATTCAAAAAATATGATTTTCTGCATTGTTAATATTAATAAACTATATTGTTTTTGTTGTGTCAATAGAGGGCCTCCGGATCAGGCTGCGCCTGGGGCCTCACAATCCCATGACCCGCCACTGTGTGTATGTGTGTAAAGGCGTGCTTGTGTGAGTGTGTACGTGTGTAAGCGTGCGTGTGTGTGTGCAGGACATTTACACCACCGACCAGCAGAAGCGGATTCCGGGGGACAGTGCTCAGGACCAGAGGAGCCGGTGGCCCGGTGGGCGGTGGTGCTGCAGAGGCCCAAGCTGAAAAAGGAACCAAACATCACAGACGGTCAAGTGACAATAAGCAGTCAATTTCAATAAGCAATCTTGTGATTGCTCAAAAAATAAATAAATAAATAAATAAAAATTAAAAAAAAAAACTAGTATTTCAATTACTGTTCACGGATTTTCCCTCTTAACATGAGGGGAAAACAGTTGAAAAAATAATAATTAAAAAAAACCGACTGCAAAAGATCATAAAAAAAGCTAAATAGAAAAAAAATAAGCTCAGTAGCTTTGAATATGATTAAATATTAATGAATATTAATGAATAACTACACCATTAAAATAGTTTTATAATCGATTCACACACAAGAAAAATCATTAACTCAAAAGCAGAATAGAAGAACCAACAGTCGGGGCCCATTCAAATTTTCAGTGGAACTTAATAACGTTCTAAACTACTGGGCTTACTTTTTTCTTTTTAGTTTCTTTGGTTTTTACGCAATCGGTTTTCTTTTAAAACACTTTTTAGTTAATTTTCATTCACTAAGTGATTCTGAAAAAAAGACGGAAAATTTCGCAATCTTGTTATTTCATTGAGAGAATTTATATCGTGAGGATTATTAAGTAACTTGCGGTGGTCTAAACTACTGATTATTAGTCCCTCTCGGGACCTAACTCGATTCTAAAGCTATATATGCTTGACCTTTGGCAAAAATGCGCAAACTCAAGTCAACCACAGCCATATAAACAGCCTGCATAACACATGATGACGCGAGCTCGGAAACGTCGCGACTCAAATCTTAATCCCAAAACTAAAAAAAGTCCGTCAAAAAGTACACATCGCGAAACTCAGTCCCCTGAACCACGACAAAAACAAATGGAGCATGTTAGAAATCAAAATTGACTTAATTATAATTGTCTTTCACTCACGACAAAAAAAAAAAAAAAAAAAAAAAAAATGTTGTGTAGCACTGCGAAAAGAATGGCTGACTATCGCAAAAGTCCGGATTCTGAAATAACCGAATTGACAATATGGCGGCTGTTTGTTGCTATGGTGAATTTTGATTACTGTCATGTGTTTAGTGACAATTGTAAGGTTAAGACAAATCGATTGACGTAAGAATCATCAAAATTGCCCAAGGCGTTTAGTCTCTACAACGCCACATAGGAACAAAGATACATACATAGACTCATAACACCTCACCCTCGTTTGCGTTCGCAAGCGCTGTCTGGTAAAAAAGCAGGAGCGGACATTTCAAAATCCAGGAGTCGGAGTCGGCCAATTTCCCTCCGACTCCGCAACCTTGTTAATTAGACGTAAATTAAAAAAAAAAAAAAAACTGAGAAAGTAATTATCGGAAAAGTTAGGCTTGTTTTTATGTAGAAAGTTCACCAATGTTTGACTTGAAATTGGTTAAATACAGCTTTAAATCTTCCTCAACATTAAACTTGTTTGTAGGGGAATGTGGGACAAAGTGAAATATTTAAGATAACTGAGCTATTTCAAAATTAACAAATTGGAAATTTGTTCTGAAAATTACAGTGCATAAAGAAAGGATTGTATTTTATGATAAAAGCACTGAAATAGTATTTTTTATTTTTGGCGGTGAATTTTCGCGTTAAAAACAAGTGGAAAATTTCTACTTTATTTTTTTATGAGACAAAGTGAAAAATGAAGTATTCTTGTAATTAAATGTTTTTTATTCGATTATATAAAAAAAACAGTTTTGATCAAATGAATCATTAAATAAAAGATTGAATGAATAAATGAAAAGATGCTGAAAAAATTAAGCGAATAATTAGATAAATTAATTTTTTAATGTATGAGGACAAATGAAGGAGCGAGTAAAATAGTGAATGAATAAGAAAAAATTGAATGAATGAATGAATGAATAAATAAGTGAATTACTAAATTGAGGTGTGTTAATAAACCAAAATTGCGTAAGAGATTTAATAAGAGATTGAATAATTAAACGAAATTCACTATTTCACTTTGCCCCATCCAATTTTCCCCGCATGTACTTGCCAAACTACAAAATAATCAAAATACAAATAGGCTTTAAATAATAAATAAATATTGCACCGAATATTAGAAGGCCTCAATTAATACTTCAAATACTTAAAATACACCACCAGCCCAGTTATTCCATCCGAGGACTGCAGTTTCGTGCCTTTTAGCACTCATCAGCCCGAATAGGAATCACATGAGCTGGAGGCGAAAAACCTCTTAAGAGAGTGACTTACAACATAATACTTCAAATGTTTATTACAAGTACTTTTAATAATACCAAAAATAATTTTTGACTTACAACGAAATATTACAATATTAGTATCGGTATTCAAAAATTGCTTGTATTATCATAGTCTATAATTTTTAGAGTTGATTTATTTCTCGATTGAAATAGGCTACATGTGTTACGACATAGTTAAAATATTACTAGATAGATGACGCTAAAACAGAGTAAATGTTTCATCATTTTGCTTCACCCCGCTATTTCACTTTGCCCCACATTCCCCAACATTTCTTTCCAGTTAAGCTAAACTCGAAAACTTCGTAACTCCAGAAAGCGTTTCATTGGCGTCAGAGCCGGCTCTGAATATTTACCGCTTGTGTTTAAGTACTTTTGTGAAACTAACATTCTAAGTTAAATTAAAAAATAAATAAAATGCATAAATAATGTATGAAATTTTTGTATTCATTACATAGCGGAGTGTGCAAAATATTCGAAGATAGAAATTAGCGTGTATTTTTACAGGTATGTTTGGCGATATGTTGTTTTATTGTGAGCAAATTCTACGTTTAAACATGATTGATAAATTTCAATATCCTCTGTTAAATTGTGAAACAAATCATATTTACAAGGCTGTATATCGAAAACGCGACTGCTATTTTATTACACACTTATCCTTTTCCCTCTGAAGATGACCCAGCAGAATTTCCTTAATGCCATGCAGTTCCAATAATTCAACGATTACAGATACAGATAGGAATTTACATGGGTAAAATTTCTTACGAATTATATTATGTAGAATTTAAAAGTTCAACTGGTAGTTAAATGAATAAAAATTACTGGTGCGTGAAAATTAGTTCTGCAGTCAATGTAATATTTCAGTTGTCTCTTGTTTCGTAATTTTCCCTTTTTTGTTTACAGATATGTAGCTGTTTCAGAGCACTAACAAATTTTACACAGACTGATATACTTTTTATGTTTTGTATGTTGCAAGCGATTAAGATGTCATTACATCAAATCTTAAGGAAAAGTAATTTATGTGGCGCCATCTGTGAGGAAAGTATCAAAAACAAAGGTGTGGGACTCCGTGCTGTAACCTGCGGGAACTCCGTGAGTTTTCTGTGCGTCCTTCATAAAAACTGAGTTTTTTTCTTTTACTCAGAGCCGGATCTATAAGGGAGGGGGGGGGGGACAAGCCGGGGTTCTTGCCCCAAGCGGCAACTTTAGAGGGCGGGGGGGGGGAGGGGGGCGAGTTCGAGTGGTGCTACTGGCAGGAAAGAAAGGTTAATTTTACGAAATTCTGGAAAGTACTCCAAGTATTAAATACTGAAAATTTGAAACGGGGGAGAAAATAGAAAGTAATGCAGGAGTAAACTAAGAAAAATTTTCTTAATAGATACGATGAAAATTGTGTAGGTGGTTTCTTGTTTGTTTTACTGACAATTTAAATTGACTTATAGAGTCATTTATTTTCAAAAACAGCTGCATATTCTACAAATCAACTCGGTAAAACGGGACGGCGAGCAGCAAGCGACTCTTTACACAGGCGTTTTTAGGTGTTACAGAGGGAGATAAGTAAGCACTTTTGATGGGACTGAACTGTACGTGTACTAGTCACTTAAACAAATTCGCCTTTAAAAAAATTAAATAAAAATCTACTAAATACTGATTGTTTCTTCGTTGATCAACTGGCTTCTAGTATAGGCACTCACTGTGCTATTACCTATGGCAACATATTTTAGGGGGCGGCACATTTTACGAAGTCAAGGTAAAGTAATCCGCCGATATATTCACTTTTTTTAATACTATTATTTTAAATGAAAATTATTGTCCTGAAAATCATTGCTAAGTGTGGAAAAATGCATGGGTCACCGAAATATGTTTGAAATAGAAAAAAAAAGTTAAATACAAAGATTCAAAAATATTGTTATGTATTATTATTAACTAGCCGCACGTGTAGCTCATGAAATAATTTAAAGAAAGTCCGTTGAATAAGAAAATCCATGCGCCCCCCCCCCCTTTCTGACGTAAAATGATAATTTTTTACACACCTTTAAAAAAAAAAAACTATTCAAGTCTCTGGAATTTAAAACTACATTCGCCAAAACACATAAAAAGATAGCCGCCTGAGGCGACTAGCTAGTGTGCCTTTCTATGCGAGCAGCCCCAAAGGAGGGGGGGAGGTGTGGTGTCAAATAACTATTGTGATGTTAATACAATAAAATAACTAATTGTGATGATAAGTAACGTTGGTGTTAAATAACTAATTAAACGCTTGAATGCTTGAAAACCTCTCCTGTTTAGTAGTGGCGCCATCTATTGGCAAATATTATATACTAATAAAAAATTGATACACTGTTGCAAAACGTCGATCCGTTTTCTCAGAGAAAGAGATAAAATCTTTGCGGAACTCTTTTCAACACGACAAGCTACCACTCAATATTTTTTTTCTTTTTGGAAATGCAAAACATTTAATTTTCTGATTTCATATGCTGAGTAAATTACATATTTGATAAATAGCACAAAATACAGTAATTTTTGATATTTATCCCCAGTTTGCTATTAACCCTGTTTCGCTTATCCGCGAAATAGGGCGGCACGCTTACCGCGGATAAGTGAATACCGCGGATAGTCTAAATAATAAGTAAAAACGATACTTAGTATGTACAATAGCTAAAAAAAATTAATAACACTCACCAGGCCCGTGTCCAGGATTTCATAAAGGGAGGGGTTTTGATTTCATTTTTTTTATTGCTATCTGCGTATTCAGAAAAACTCAACAGTGTGTCAAAATATTCATATCTGTTTTTCGGTCACAATAGCTGCGTTCACAACATACTTTTCGACCCGATAAATCCCCGCTCTGGCTCCGCAAAAAACCGATTGAAAAATTCCTCATTTCTATGTAAAAAGAGGTTTCCCATTGTGCCACAGAAAGCGGTTTTTTCCCACCATCTTTAACGGCTAAAAGACGAACTTGTTTCGCGTAATGCATTCTGGGTGAAATTCCGCTTTGCTCCCAGAAGCAAGCAGAAGGAGAAAAAATCCACATATACCCCGCAAATAACCGGAATGCGGTGAAAAGCAAGTTTTTTCCGGGGTCGAAAGTGTCCATGGAAACGGCCCTAATGAAGGGACGTGGGGTTCAAATTCCCAGAACATTTGGCACAAGGTAATATTACCAATTCTATTGCTGTATTTTTTTCAGTAGAACCTCGCTTATCTGGCTCCCGTTTATCTGGATCAAATCTGTAGAGTTCAAAATTATATATTTACTTAAATATTAATTTTAAATTATGATTGCAAGAATGGAACTATAAATACGTGTATCATTCGTTTTTTGTCATGATTAAACGAAGTTGTACTGTACACGTGAGGACCTTCATGAGCCCCATCTCCTAGAAAGTAAATTCTGGCTGCTCTAGTAACCTCAGTATTTATTCATTTTACTATTTGTTTAGATTCAAACCCCATTATCTTTACTCTACGGTTTATTGCAACAAATACCAGAAAAAATTCAAGTTCTTTAACGGCATATGTTTTTTGGTGTATATTCTACTAGTGGTACCCTCACGGCTTTGCCCGTAGTTGAAAATCGAAAGGTCATTCGATTCGCCTGTATATTTACAAATAATGGATGACGAATTTCTCGCCAATTGGCTATGCTCATTCGCTCTCCCCATTCCACGTCATGATAGTTTCGTAATTTATCTTATGATAATTTTGCCCCGGAAAATGTTCTTAAAATTGCAATAGAAAAAGAACAAAATCGAATTTTCGAAAAATCGCTTCGAGGTGCACACCCCCATGCTACAAACTAACTTTGTGCCTAATTTCATGAAAATCGGCCGAACGGTCTTGGCGCTATGCGCGTCACAGAGATCCAGATATCCAGACAGAGAGACTTTGAGCTTTATTATTAGTAAAGAAAAAGAAGGTAATGCTTGGCAAGTCCGCTTTATTATTCATTACCATTATCTCTCTTTGTGAAACGCCCAGGTCATTATAACCTCCTTATGAGAAGCAATATTAAATGCAGTGAGTGCATTGTATTGCCAGCCTATTCAACGGTTTCTGGGTTGCTGCATCATTATTTTTCCAAAATATGATTTTATCCGATAAAGAGAGGGCATTTCTAAATTGCCGGGAAACTTTAATGCGAATATATATATATATATATATATATATATATATATTATATATATATATATATATATATATATATATATATATATATATATATATATATATATATATATATATATATATATATATATATATATATATATATATTAGGGTGGTCCTTATTTTTGAAGTTGTAGATATTTTACGCGACGCCCCCCTCAATTTGTTCCATTATACAAATAAATGATCCCTACAAAATTTTAAGTCAATCAATGAATATTAACACGTGCCCCTAGGGCCCCTTTCTTTGAGTTTCGAAGAAAAAATTGCGGATTTTCTCATTTTTATGTACAAATAATTCTAACGTTTTACATTTCAAGTAATTTTGTACCTCAATAGGTACTGCTACTTCCAGACCGACCATTCTCTCACCTTCATTCTGTAAAATTTAACATATTACAGAGGGTACATGTACCATCGATGGCCTTGGGTCAAGCGTACCGATCTTCTGCGCTTCTTCCAACCAAGCAGCAGGGGAACGTTTCTTCCCACCAAGATGGACACAAGGGATTCTAAAGTACATTAATGAATGGTTTAGATTATTAATGAATGATCTTTGACAGTAACAAATTGCCCCCCTCCAGGTTTTGGGGGTGTTGATTTACAAAATTCCCTGTGTATGTAATAGGTGTGGCAAATAGAGTAGCAAGGTTTCAATGCTATAAATATAAGTAATTGCAATTATATTTCAATTCGCTGTTCTTTAGTTATAAATATACCTAAATGCTGATACAATTTTTAATTTTTAAAATTTGAATTTGAAAAAATCCTCGATTACTCCTAACATAAAAATTTACTGTATTTTCCATAGCTAAAATATAAATTAAAAAAAATATCCAGATCCGAACAGTGTAGAAATTAATACTTTAAATTAATTTTCTTCTACTTCAATACATTGTCATTTATTATTATCAAATTCTTTCGATTCACAAAGAAATTTTAGAAACCGAAATGTATATTTATCCTAAACTGTTGAACTTTTGTTTTCTACAGCTGCTCTACCTCAATGCAAAAAAGCTTGACAACTATTGATATCTGCTCGCCTTTCATCTCTGTTAGATAAATGCCATTTTAGGGATAAATATGTTGTTCATTTATTTACAGCCTATATAGATGCAGTAAATTTGAATCCAAATGACCTAGTGGTCAATGGTACATTCTTTAAAAGAGCAAGAGAAAATCTTCGAGAGGTAAAATTAAATTTCATGAATTTAAATTTAGATTTTATAGTTATTCACTGGGATACAAAGCTACATCCACATGTAACTGGAAAAAGAACACCGACAGGATTACCGTGATAGCTTCAAATCCTAATATTGAACAGCTACACGGAATTTCTTAGATATTTCTTCAGTTGCTTACGATATCTTATATGATAGCTCTTAATTAATAAGTATTCTAGCTGTAGTGTTTGATACAACGACTTGCAATAACAATGAATTGAGCATGCAATTTTTTAGAACAAAAATTGAACGGTGATATATTACATTAGGATTGCCATAATCATGCACTTCAAATCGTACTGCAGAGTGTGTCCTTAACGAAGTTCTTGCCCTTCTTAGTTCTAGATCAGACATTCAATTATTTAAGCGCTTCAAAATTTTGTGGAAAGATTTCCATCATTCAGAACTTATAACCTTTCAATCAAATACACATACCCTTTAAATTCTAAAAGAAGAAGATGATGACATATTATTTACTGTTCGTAAAAAGCGGAATGGAGAAAAATTACAGATAATTCTCATAACTTGTAATAATATTTCCTGGTGAATTTCCTCCTACAGGGATATGTTTTCGGCAGCCTGGAGCTTATCCCTGAGCCACATAGGTGGCAAAAGGAATTTTTGTTTGAAAATTTTTATGTTTCGGAAACAATTTAAATTGACCTTACATGAAAAGAAAGCCCTTCAATGCTGTTTTACAAAGCTGTTTTACAATAAAATGCTGTATGAAGATATGGTTTTTCGCAGCAACCCAATCGAGGCTCCTTTGAATAATATAATATGTCTGAAAAACTAGTAGCGTACAAAATGACGACAAACATGCAGCAGAAGCAGTGATTGGAAAATTTATAAATCACTTATGGTATTTAGGGGATAAACTAGTAGCTTTGACCGTATTGGATGAAGGAATTAACTTTGAAGATAGGAAAACACTAGTGCAAAAAATGCTTGTGATAAGGAAAACGTGTCTGATGACTGTTTAACAAATTTGAGATAACTGTAGATGATTTGGAATACTTTCTTGGTAAAGATCATCTTCTTCATAGAATCAATTACGAGTCAATAAAACTGTTTGATAAGTTACAAATACTAAAAAGATGTTTTTCTATTTGATCCTGATTCACGGAAAAATGAAGGAAACTCTTTAAAGGGAAGAAAGATCGTTAAAATACTGAATGATACAACTGAAAGAGGAGCATTATTAATCGAAGAATTTCGCAACTAATTTACCGAATATGAGTCACAAAAACAATTTATTTCACAGACCGTCCAAGACTATCTTAAAAAAAATACACACTATCGAGATACATTGAGAAAAGGCTACGATTAAGGAAAGTTTCTAAAGCATTATTTCATTCTTATTCAATGTAAAATCTTTAGATGATATAAAGTAATTATAAAGATTAATTTTAGTGCTACCACACTGTAAAAATATTTTGCAAACCTAAGAGAAACGATGTACTGAGTCTGAAGTAAAAACTCGAACATTTGTGAGAAAATTATCAAAAGTGTTAAAATTCAACGGCCTAGGGGCACGTGTTATTATTGACCGATCGAGTTCAAGTTTTGCACACGTTACTTTTTATTATAGTGTCACAAAACTAGGGGGCGTCACTTGTTGAATTCCGAAATTTTTTTCCCATATAAATAAGGACCACCCTAATATATATATACATATATATATATATATATATATATATATATATATATATATATATATATTAGGGTCCTTATTTATATGGGAAAAAATTTTTCGGAATTCAACAAGTGACGCCCCCTAGTTTTGTGACACTATAATAAAAAGTAATCGGTGCAAAATTTGAACTCGATCGGTCAATAATAACACGTGCCCCTAGGACGTTGAACTTTAACACTTTAGATAATTTTCTCACAAATCTTCGAGTTTTTACTTCAGACCCCGTACATCGTTTCTCCTACGTTTGCAAAATATTTTTACAGCGAGGTAGCACTAAAATTAATCTTTTTAACTACTTCATATCGTCTAAAGATTTTACATTGAATAAGAATGAAATAGTGCTTTAGAAACTTGACCTTAATTGTACGCTTTTCTCAATGTATCTCAATCGTGTGCATTTTTTTCCCGATAGTTTGGACTGTCTGTAAAATACTAAATTGCTTTTGTGACTCATATTTGGTAAATTGATTGTGAAATTCTTCGATTAATTGCGCTCCTCTTTCAGTTGTATCATTCACAACTTTCAGCGTTTTAACGATATCTCTTCCATTTAAATAGCTTCCTTCATTTTGCCATGAATCAGGATCAAATAAGAAAACATCTTTTGGTTTTTGTAACTTATCAAACAGTTTTATTGACTTGTAATTGCTTTTATAGAGAGGAAGAACTTTACTAAGAAAATGTTCCAAATCATCTACTGTTATCTGAAATTTTTTATACAGTCATCAGACACGTCTTCCTATTGAGCAAGCATTTTTTTGAAGTAGTCTTTTCCTATCTTCAAAGTTAATTCCTTCATCCAATACGGACAAAGCTACTAGTTTATCCCCTAAGTACCATAAGTGATTTATGAATTTTTCAATCACTGCTTCTGCTGCATGTTTGTCATCATTTTGTACGCTGCAGGTTTTTAGACACTAGACTTTATATTAATTTAAAAGGCCTAGAATGGGTTGCTGCGAAAAACTATATCTTCATACAACATTTAACTGTAAAACAGCATTTACGGGCATTCTCTTCATGTAAGGTCAATTTAAATTGTTTCCTAAATATATAAATATTTAAACAATAAATTCCTTTTGCCACCCATCTGGCTCACAGATAAGCTCCAGGTTGCCGAAAACATATCCCTGTAGGAGGGAGGACTTCACCAAGCAATATTATTACACGTTATGAGAATTCTCTGTAATATTTCTTAATTCCGCTTTCTACGAACAATAATTTGTCATCAAATTCTTCTTTTAGAGTTCAATTGATATGTGTACTTTTTGAATTTTAAAGCGCTTAAATAATGGAATATCGAGTCTAGAACTAAGAAAGGCAAAAACTTCTTTAAAGACACTCTGCAGTACGATTTCAAGTGCATGATGATAGCAATACAAATGCAATATATCACCGTTCAGCTTTTGCTCTAAAAAATTACATGCACAATTTATACGACCGGTATTGTAAGCCGCTGTATAAAACACTACAGCTTGAACAGTTAGCAATAAAGAGCAATCATCTAAGATATCATATACAACTGAAGAAATATCTCAGAAATTCTGAGTAACTGTTCAACATTGAGACCTGAAGCTATCATGCTAAGCCTATCGGCGTTTTTTTTTTTTTTTCCAGTTACATCTGGATGTATATATAGCTTTGTATCCCAGGGAATAACTAAAACATCTAAATTTAAATTCATGAAATCTGATTTTACCTCTCGAAGATTTTCTCTTGCTCTCTTAAGGGATGTACGATTGATTATAAGATTATTTGGATTTAAATTTACTGCATCTGCATAGGCTGTTAATAAATGAGCAGCATCTCTGTCCCTAATATGGCATTTGTCTAATATTGAAGAAATGCGAGCCGATATCAATAGTTGTCAAGCTGTTTTGCGTTATGTTAGACCAGATATAGAAAAAAGGTTCAACAGGTTAGGATGGATACCCATTTTGGTTTCTAAATCTTGTGAATTGCAAGAGAAATTTGATGATAATAAAGGACTGTGTACTGAAATAGAAGACAGTTTAAAATATAGATTTCTACATTATTCCGATCTGGATTTTTTTTAAAATTTATATTTTAGATATGGAAAATAAAGTTTATTTTTATGGTAGGGTAATCGAGGATTTTTCAAAATTTGAATTATAAGAATGCATAAATATTTAAGTATATAACTAAAGAACAGCGAATTAAAATATAATTGTCATTACTTATATTTATAGCATGGAAACCTAGTGTGACCCTATTTGCCACACCTTTTACATACACAGAAAATTTTCTAAATCAACACCCCCAAAGCCTGGAGGAGGTAATTTGTTGTTGTCAAAATAATCATTCATTAATGGCCTAGGCCATTCATTAATGGCCTTTAGAATCCCTTGTGTGCATCTTGGTGGAAAGAAATGTTCCCTTGCCTCTTGGTTTGAAACGAGCGCGAATAGCGGTATGCCTGTCCCAAAGCCATTGGTGTACACGTACCCTATGTAATATGTAAAATTTTACAGAATGAAAGTGAGAGAATGGTTGGTCTGGAAGTAGTAACATCTATTGAGGTTTAAAATTACTTTAAATATGAAACTTAGGAATATTTTTACATAAAAATGAGAAAATCCGCAATTTTTTCTTCGAAACTCAAAAAGGGGGCCCTAGGGGCACGTGTTAATATTCATGGATTGACTTAAAATTTTGCATGGATCATTTATTTGTATAATGGAACAAATTGAGGGGGCGTCGTGTAAAATATCTACAACTTCAATAATAAGGACCACCCTAATATATATATATATATATAAAATGGTGTGCACAAACTTCAAAATTCAAGTTAATTTTAAGTCAAATGTGCCCTTTTCTTCATTTGTTTTTTTTTTTTTTTTATTATTTTTTCTCCAATGGGAGAGGTTAACCCCTAAAACCCCCTCCTTGGACACGACCCTGACACTCACACATACATTTGAATTATTACTACAAACATTGCTATATTGCATCTACTAATATTGACAATTGAAGACAACTCCTTCACGTCTCCCCTGAATGGTAACAAGACCTTCTCGGTTTTGTTGGGAGATGTGGAGTGACTTTCCAACGCGATCCAACTAAGAAACCCAGAACAACATCTCACTTGATTAAAATTTTGACAATATACAGTAACACCATCAAAATCAACATCTTGTGTGACATAATTAACTACTAACATCGAATATAAAAAATATATGTAAAACCTAACAGCGAACATTAACACTATCATAAGTATTTTTTTTTTTAATGCGAAAAGACCCGCGGATAATTTGAACCGCGGATAATCCGACCGCCGATAATCGGGAGTTTACTGTAGTAAGTTCCAACTGCGCTAATCGTCTTTTCGTTTCTCCTAGCACTGACCAAGGGAAACTTTTTTCTTAGCTTAAGAAATCTGATTAACTACCGTCTTGTATATTCAGTAAATTACCGCCCATTAGCCAGGGCTAAAGCAGAAATACGTGAAATACACCGCCAGCTCAGTCACTTCCAGCCGAGGACTGCAGTTTCGTGCTTATTAGCACTCATCAGCCCGGCATAGGAAAGTGACTGAGCTGGAGATGGAAAACCTCTTAAGGAAGCCCAGAGTGCGAAACAGCTAATATAGAATTAGCAGACCAGACGAGTGACCAAAGCAATGGTTCGGTTCAACTCGATTGTATGTTGTCCTATCGTTCTCCAGATACTGATTTACTTATATGCTGATTAGACTTCGATTGCCTTATAATTGACACCTTATAGGTCCATAACCGTTCCAGAATCTAATACACTCGAAATCTTTCACAACGTCCTGTATCTCAGCTAACTGAGATGACTGCTGATTTCTTTGTTTTTCTTTTTCTTTTCTTTTCTTTTTTTTTTTTTTTTTAACATACAGATGTCAACTGAAAGTTAGCGATGAGTTGTAAATCCTGCGAACAAGTGATGACAGCCTTATTTTCTTATTTTGTGGAACGTGCTGCTCCCGAGCCTATATTACAGCTGGAATTCAAGTTTAAGCTCCAAAAATAAATAATGAAAGATGAGAGAGGTTGTCGAACTGACGTTCTTGAAAAGCTTCAGAAATTAAAAAAAGGAAAAAAACTAAAGTACACTTAAAACTGTGGGTTTGCAAATGGCACCTTTTGGGGTTAAACGGTGTAGCGGCAAAAACACTCCTTTAAGGGGGCCATTTTTGACCATGAGGTGCGATAGGGGTGCTATAGGAAGCCAAAATGGCACCCTTAAGGGGGCGTCCGTCGATGGTGTTGCAACGTTTCATTCTGAAAGCTGCCAAATGCAACCACGCATTTGGCCGCTGCTGTGCATGAACAAAATTTTCTGGTATTTTAGCGAACCCGTTATTTCCGAACACTCGGGTACCGCGAGCAAATATCATAGTCCCTTCACGCAAGTTGTAAACTAGTTCGATACAATACGACATTGCTTTGTAGCATAAGAATGCTCCAAGGCGTGGTTTTAGGTCCGTGCGCAAACAGAATTTTCGATAATGTAATTGAGAGATAATGGTATGGTCACATTACAGTCCTTATATGCATAGAAAATTGTATAGCCTCGGTAAGATGGGGTCAGACTTTCTTAGTCTTTATTTCTTCTTGGGAGAATTCACTATAGGAAACTAACTTTCTTTTTTTACTAACTGAACTTTAACTATACACACGTTATCCCGCGTTCAGAATTTCTCTCTTTTTCTGCTTGAAGCGCAGGTTACTGAATAGTTTAGAATCGAATAATTCCAGAGATGTGCGCAGTGAAAAAAAATATATATATATAACACTGCTCTTTAATTAATGCACTGAAGCAGGCAATGTGTTTCTTGATGTGATATTTTTTTCATCTTTTCCTTTTGAAGGAATGTTATTTACGAATCGAAAACGGCACTTAAATTTCTTTCGCTAATCGAAGCAAAAGGCAGTACAGCCCCGAAGGTGCTGTACTGTAGTACTTCGGAAGAACAGAGTTGTACACCAACCGGATTGTACAAGTCACCGTAAGCGGCGAGGCCAAGGTCGGCGCCGCAGGCAGCAAACCTAACCGCCTTGGCGGCTAGTATAAAAATAAATTCTACAAAGTTTAGTAACCTACTTTTGAAATTTATAGCTTACTCCAAGCTATTTACCGTAAAAGATGATCAAATTCTATTTTTGTTTTCTCAATTTGTTGCTGGTCCCTTAGTTAATAGTAGATTAAATTTTTATTGGAAAATTACAGCCGGTGTATACCGTTTCCGTAAAAGTGTAAATTTTTGAAAGTGTCCCAATACTTTTGGTTATATTTATACTAATAAAAGAAAAGCTGAATAGTTTGTTTGTTTGTTTGAACGCACTTATCTCAGAAACTACTGGTTTGAATTGAAAAATTCTTTGTGTGTTGAATAGTCCATTTATTGAGGAAAGCTATTTTTTTTAAATTAGATTGACCAAAGTAATTGCAAATTAAATGTTTAATTAATTGTTTATTTGTATGAATTCCTAATAGATGGCGGGGTAAGTTTAGTTCTATGAATTCCTGATAGATGGCGGGATAAGTTAATTAATCGAGGGAGCGCTGGCCGACAGTCTCGTTAGCTGCGAGGAACCATGCCGCGCGGCTAGCGAACTGATTTTTGAATGCTTTTTTTTCTTTCGATATTCAAGTACGTAATTTGATTTTGCAGGATTTTTCTATTGGTTTTTGCTTTCCTTATTTCTTCAACGTTTATTTTTCTTCTTATCGTTGAAGATAGTTACTTATCTTAGTAAAAAATTATTTCATGAAACATTTTAAATTGCAAAAAAAAAAAAAAAAAGCTTCACTCGCTAATGGGCAGGGTTGCGGTAGCGTTGTTGCTTGCCGCGTTAAGCGATGAACTATACAGTGGAAGGATCATTTTGAGTTTTAAAAGCTACTGACAACCTGTTTATGTGTTTGGCGAATAGTTTTTAATTTCAAAGACTTTGATAGGTTTTCGAAAAGGTATGTACGCATTTTAGTTGAAGAAAAATGATCATTTTACATCAGAAGGGGGAGGTGGGAGGGATTTTTTTTATTCAACTGACTTCGACTTCTTTTAAATTCTTAGCCCGAGCATCGCCGTGCGGGTACTGCTAGTAGTGTATATGCACGTGCGATAGGGTCGAAAAGAATACACAACATTCATTCGGGGATGAGTAAAATGGAAAATTAGGATAAAATTTGAGGGAATTTTTTTTCCAGAATACAATACTTCCTTTACTACGTAAAAGCAAAAATGAATCGTTTTTGAGACTACGAAAGAAGAGCCTTATTTCTAAAGAAACACTTTTATTTACACTTCAACAAGGCTTATTTTTTACATCTCAAAACGGATATTTAAAAATATACAGCATAGAATCAAGAAACATACATTTTAGAGATATTTGTAGAAAGTTGAGTTTTAAAAGACAACTTTATCTACTTTGCATGATTAAATTTTTCGACAACATACTGTAAAATATCAAAATATCAACATGATTGTAGTTCACATTGGAATTTGACTTTAGTTTTTTTTAGCGATTAATAGTATATTTCAGTAACGGTTTCATAGTTATACATTCAACTTTACTAGTAATACTTGCGTTTAAATATGTAGTATACAAATATATGTCAACGTTTTATTTTATTGAACCTTATTTAAAACTTTAGTATTTATACTGCAAATTCGCTCAACTAATGATTAATGTTTTATCGTCAATGTACAAATTCGGTTAAAATAATGATGACACAAAGAAAAAGAACATATTTTTTCTGTTTAGGTAGCAAAAACCAAACAGAATAATCTTAGTTATTACGTTGACAAAGTGACAAATCCAAACCTGTCGGCATCATATTTGCAATTAAAATTGCATGCACCATACTTTGAGATACTTTTTTAAATTCCTTCTTCTGTGCAATAATTTGTTATATGGTCTTGGCGAGACATTGCCAAGCCGGTCATTAGCAGGGCCGTTCCAAGGGGGAGGGGGGGGAGGAGCGAGCGGGACAGTCGCTCCGGTCGCCACAAAATGACGGGGCGCCCCAACACAACGACATTCACACGAAATGACTCTTCACACTCATAACTCATCGTGTAAAATGCCCTGATTGTATAGAATTAGGAGCGCCTTGCGGCGCCCCCTCATTTCGTGCATCATACACACATTAAGTAGAGAATCATTGCATTGATTCTCTATTTTTTTCCTAGGGCACGAAAATATTCCTCTCTCTAAGTCTCCAAAACATTCATTTCCTTTGTATCATTGAAGCAGATACAATTTCTAAGAATATAACTGTTTAGAATCAAACAAAAGGCACGTCTCCTTTGGCTAGTTCTCACCAAAGCTTGAATTCTGTTCCTGCGTGTAGTGACGTAACCACAAAGAAGTTTTAAGGGGGCACATTTTAAAAAAAATTGATTGAAAAGGAAAAAAGGTCAAAAGCTGTCCTCTCAAAATTTTGAAAGTTTTAGTTTTAAAAGCGCAATTTTAGCCTTAAAAACGCGATTATAGGCTATGTTTATTGACATTAGGGCAAGGGAGGGAGCTCAGAGACTGTTTCCGATCGATTATTTTTTTTAAATAGATTTATTCCTTCTCCCCCTGCGAATTTTCGAAATTGAAGTTTCAAAAACGCAACTTTAGACAAACTTTGAAGATTTTGTGGATAGGAGGATCTGGAGCATTTCCCAGGAAAATTGTTCAAAAAATTTAAGCAATGTTTTACATTCAAGGCTCATCCACTTAAATTTTTTGTAAGTGTCGTGTCGTTTAAAAAACCCATTGCTTGTAATATTAAAGAAAGGCGGCATGGGGACACTTGCACGAATATTTTCTTAAACGAGAGTCTTAAAACGTAATTTGTAAGGCCATATTTTATAATATTAGGGCCAGTGATTTTTAGAAATTAGAGCTCTAAAAACGCAATTCTGAGCGATTTTCGATGTTGAGTATTTGTGAGCTTCTCCCTAAAACTTACAAATATTTGATGCAAAAGAAGTACATCTTTGTTTATAACATACATGAAAGCTGGTATTAAGTTGGTACAAGTAAAACGAAAAAACTCTTGAAAAAAATCATTCGATGAGTCCAAATCGAAATTTAATTTTGGTATAATTTACTTCGATAAATATATTTTCTATTTATAATCAGCAAATTATTTATTTGTGTTCTTAGTTTGATCAATATGAATAACCAATTCAGTTTTAACTGTTTGTTTTTTATCTAGTGGGATAATATTTTACTAGATAAATATTTGGACTTCTAACATTTCCATTTTTCGAACAGTTTTTGGGGCATTAATGTTTTACAAATATGAGAAACAGATTCATTGCTTGTGTTTTAATTTGTATTATGCATAGCCCTTTGATTGTTCTGTTCATCAATATGTAAAAAAAATTAAGTGTGTGCCAGCATTGAAATGTTTTAACTAACTTGATTTTCCGGTGTGTATAGGGGGGTGGGGGGCGTCAGGAAGCTTTCGCCCCGGGCGCCGTATGCTCTTCGAACGGCCCTGGCCATTATTATTTGCTCCAAATGTCGCCAAGTTTGGCGAAATTTGGGGACTTTTCAACTATAATAAATGTTTTTATTTTACTAGAATATTCCGTACGTTCATACATGGCTAATAGCCAAAAACCGTGTAAACAAACTGAGAAGCGATGTTTAATGAAAATACCCCCCTCCTCAAGCGCAGCAACGATTCAGTTTCTTGTATTGAAGAAGCAATTTCTTTGCAACTCCGAAATGCTTGCATGCAATTTGTATTGCAAATCTATGGTAAATAAACACATTTGTTTATGCATACAGCCGTAGCAAAAGTAACCCATTGAATTTAATGGTAAATTTTTAAATCATTATTTAAGGCTTAAAAAATATTTAATCGTACTTGTCTACTCCAAGTAAAGCTCATAATCACGATTTTTTTTTTTTAAATTCATTATGAAAGCAAAATGCGAGAGTAATTATTTCATAATCATCAAATGAATTTTTTTGGCAAACCACTCTTTTTAAGCGACATTAATGCGCTTTTTGTGTTAAAGACTTCCTAGCCAGATCCTCTGAAAAATAACTAGTCTCTTCTCAGTACAGGTAAAATTGATTCAATGTATAATCAAGGATGCTTGTGTGTGTGTGATTAAAATTTTATAAGAATTTCTAACCCGATCCTGGGAGAAAAACAAAGATACTGTTTGACCACGGATTGTATATAATTTGGCAATCTGCCAAGTAAAGACGATTCCATCAGAATTAGTCTAGCAGGGGAGAAGTGAAAATAACGATGGGATTTTGATGCACGCGTTTTATAATGTCACTAGTGCCTTATTCATTCATTGCATTCTCAAAAATAAAATAAGGGGGAACAAAAATAGTTACCATGGAAACAACAAAAAGTAAATAAAATATTTTCATTTCGTTGAGGAACGTAAAAGCAAAATGGTAAGATCAAAAATTTGTTGCAAATAAATCAATTAATTTTTGCCGCAAGAATATAGATCGAATATACTTCAGATTAAAAAAATGCTGCTGTGAGCAAATTTTCATTTTTACAAAACTAAGGCTAAATAATGGATAAGCAAAGTGCACATCTGAAACAAACCAACTAACATCCCTATAAACTGATAGATACGTCCATTTCCGCCTATAAACCGGAAATTTGCCTTTCCATGTAATCGATGGTCAGACAGTACTGACTATCATAAGAATTCCACAACAAATCTCTAAAGAAGCTAATTGCCAAGCAGAACATGTTTAATGAACAATTAACCTTCTTTATGTATGTGGATTCGACCCTAATAATTCAATGGTTTTTTTCAGCAAGAAACAAAGGTACAATTAAAATTTTTCAGCACAACAATAAGTTTTATATGCTCGTTCATGATTGTGAATCTAATTGTATTATACGCAGGGGTTCCCACCTGGGGGGAGGGGGGGGGGTCATGGCGCTGGAGGGCGCCATTAAAATTTTTAGGGGACTTGTTTTAAGAGGCTTTTTTTTCCCTTTTTTTGGAGGGAGGGGACTCCGTTATACGGGCATTAAATTCACGATCATGACTCATTACAAGCAATCAAGGAGCAGAGGCCAAAATTGTGTCAAAGTAACAATGAACTTTCTATATAGACCCTTGGATAAGATTCTAAGGTCATTCTGAATATCTTGCTCAAACAACCTGAAGAAAAATGAAATTAAATTGTATGAAATTAAAAATAAATTTTGTATGAATATGTCCGTACCTATTATTCAATCACAAAATGGATAGCTCAATAAGCTTCCGATCGCGAATAAATTTAAAATTTCTGAGGAAGCTATCGGTATTGATGTAGCAAGCAGTTTACCACTCTATTTATTTAATGACTGATTAGATAGTGGCATTTAAATCACTTTGCTTCAATGTACAGTTAAAGTAGCGTCATCTGTTGAAGAACAAGAGAACTAGAGCGGTAGGTGGCGTGATGCACTAATAGCGAAATTGTAATCAACGTTAGGAGGCTGTGAACAAGTTTCAATCGAAAAACAAGATGGTCAATCAACGAAAATTAGTTAATTAAGGGCTAAATTTAAATGGGAGTTCGCGAGAGCTCAGCTACAGCATTTTTCTTTTCTGTACTTTTTTTTTCAGTTTTATTTGAATTTTTACATATTAGGCGGAATTAGATTATTTAAGAATGAGCATAAATGTTCACTCCACATAAGTTCATGTGAGAATTGTTCAGAGTGTCCTGAAATAAACTGACTGATATCAAAAATTTATAACAGTGAAACTGCTAATGATAAAAATAAACTCTTGCAGTAAATTCCTATGTTGAGCCGCAACATTCTTCCCCCGAGTTTCAAATTTTAGTTCAAAATTTTTTCAATGGATGGCACTTCAGATAGTAAACCCGTAAGTTAAACAAGAATTGAAATTCACCGATTTTTACTCCGATTGCAAAATGTAATTGCATCCGATAGTAGACATTTTGCAAATTTTCTTACATGTTATTTTGTTGATTAAAAACATTTCTTGAAAATTATGATGTAATCTTCTATCTTTCTTTGATTTACGTGCTTACTATATCTGCAGCGCAATCTGTTGGAAAACTTTTTAACTAAAATTTGCTGCTCTGGTTGGAATAAATTTACAGCCCGACACATGAATTTTCTGTAGGGGGGAGGGGATAATAATGTTTTTTCCCTGTTATAAATTTTTGAAATTAGTCAGTCAATTTCAGGAGACCCTGTATGCATTCAATGCGAATAATGTGGTATAATAAAAAAAATTACTCCCACTTATATATAAATACATTAATTTTTTGAAACTGGGGGTAGGGCGGTAAGAGTTGCGCCCTTTCTGAAACTACAAAATCACGGACCCGCCCGTACGTCTCTTGTTAAAATAAGCCCTGTATTTAAATATGGAAAAGATACTATGAAATTTCTGATGCGGGCAAAGAATTTTGAAAATAATCGCTAAACTAGTCAGTTGCTTGATCTAGGTAATTGCTATCATTGTATTTCTGAAAAAATTTATCCACAATTCAAAAGAGGTTGTGTAAAATGAATAAGTTATTTCTATAGCATTTCTTATGGAAAAAAAAACTCCTCAGTTCAGAAAATATTGATTGCAAAACTACGTGAAGCAAAGGTGCTAATCCAGAAGATGATTTACTAAAGTTTAACATTAAGTTCACCACACGTGTGCGTTTAAACTAAACTTTCTTACTTCTACCTTCTAGTAAGAAGCAATGACGTAGTTTAGCACAAATATTCGATGATAGTTCTAAACCTAATAACATGCCCTTGTGGCAACATCTATGATGAAAGAAGTTCGATGAATACATTTTTATATTTTACGGGGTGTAGCATTTTCACTGTGTGTTTGCGAAATTAAAAAATAACGAGAAAAACACTGAGCTATATCGACTAGAGCACTATCTGAGAGCAGTTTAATACCGAGTAACAAGTTAAAAAATATTACTTTCATCTAGAACCCGTTTTTACCCTCATTTTTGTTTCATTTTAAATGCAAAACTATCATCCACAGGGGGCGCTAAGAATTTAAATTTTTAGGAGGGGTGAAACTCTCAATTTACCGAATAAAATTTCGAATTGACTGAATTATAAAATGCGAGCATGGAGACATAGAAGAGTTTTTCAGTAAGAGGAGATGATATAAGTGTGGTAAGCAATTTACGGCTCTGAATGCATAGTTACTCAACAGATGGCGGCACCTACGCTGTATAGTAGAAAGAAATTGATTTTAGTCGCGTCATCTTTTGAGTAACTAGATACCAACAGTTGTAGATCGCCTGCTACACTAATCAGAAAGGACAATAGTCGTTATTTCGGAAACTTCAACATTGTGCTACTGTCTCAAAATTTGTCGAATTTTCTGGCGAAAATTTCAGATTAAAGAAATTTTTTGGAGGTCAGTGTAACCTCCAGTGATCCTCCATTGAGGCGTCTCTTTTCATCTGTGTATGCTTAAGATCATCCGAAACATGAAATGCCCTCATTTCAAATTTTGTATCAAATTAATACACAGTTCAAACAATAGTTAAAACAAAACAACAAATATGTGATATTTTGAATCTTGTAAAATGTATTAATAGAAAAGCTGCAACGCGTTGTCCCCCTCCCCTCCCCCGCCCCAACCAGTGTTCAAGCTTTCGAGCAAGAGATGTAATACGTGCCGAAGTTCGAAAAGCTGAGCCAAGTAGGCACGGAACAATTAAACCAGATGGGGTACTGGACCAAACATTTCACTTTTTTTTGGGGGGGGGGGGGGGAGACTAGGGCTGCTATTTTGCAAAATTTGACGAGTAATTTTTTTTGTTCCAGCTAACTGCATTAATGGATTGGAGTTTATCTTGTTTTTGATTTTTTTCGGATTACTTAGTAAATCTCAGAAACCCACCCTATAATAAATATAAATAAATAAAATTGTTTTCAAAATTTATTCATTAGAAACTTATATGCAATGTGTGGAAAGGACTAAAAGTATTTGGGGATTTTTTTGTGTACAAAACAAGCTGATGTGATTGGTAGAGTTACATATAAATATGATTTGATAAATTATTTATTACAAAACTGGTATGATTTAAAATAAAAAGAGCATACATTATTTCATAAACGAGATTGCTTTTAGAACTAAGCATTTTTCATATCATGGCGACTTTTAATTTTTGTGTTTGTGACTCCCCCCCCCCCCCCCCTTGCCATCCTCTCCAAAAACTTATTGAAAGACTGGACTTTAACAACATTTTAAAGTTATCTTTCTCTTATTGCAGTTAATTAAAACGTTAAGTAGTATTCTTACATGCTGATTAAGTTCTAGCGGTTCGTTCTACAAGTAAAGTAGATAACGATTAAAAACAATAAATGTAAAGCATGATTTCAGCTTTATGCCATACAACTATTTTAAGATCTCATAAATTTTTCTTAATGCTAAGCATTTACGAAACTACCGTTAGAGTGTAGAATCAGGCATGTTGGTGGTATAATGAACTTATCGCTATTAGAAATTAAGGATTTCTTGGTCGGCGACATTCTGCGACTTTATTTCAACTATAACATTTGTCGCCAAGTTTAGTTAAAGTTACATTGGACTACTTATCATGTAACATCATACATTATTTTTGTCCTTTTTAAGTTACTTTTAAATGAAAAAAGCCGTTGAACAAGATTAAAAGCTCCATAAAATGATTCTTTAAATAACTCTTTCAAGTCATCAAAACGTGAAATAATCCACCAAAAGAATAAAATATGCCACGAAGAAAGGTTAAAACTTCTATTAAAGTGTAAAATAATCCGCCAACTAAATTAAACAGCATTAAAAGTTCTATTAATGCTGATGTATTTAAGTAAAAGTTTAACAAATAAATATTTCATTAATTGAGAAAAATAATAAAATTTCGTAGAATGTAAAATAAGGAACAAACATGGTGAAGGTGCAAACGATATTTTCCTACTTTCGCCGAAGTAGAAAGTAAACACATCGCCAAGCATCAATGTACCCTGTTCTACATTTTTAACCAAACTGTTCAGAGTGTCATGAAATAGACTGACGATCTTCGAAAATTCGTAACAGCAAAACGGTTCAAGTTGATAAAGCAACTCTTGTACAAAACTAACGTGACAGCTCATAAATATTTCCGCCCAGAGTTCCTGATTTTAGTTCAAAATATTTTCAGTAGATGGTACTACAGATAGTAAGCACGTAAGTCAAAGAAAATAACGGAAAATGGCATCCCAAATTTTCGAAATTTTTAATGAATAAGTTACACTCTACAAACTTTTCAAACTGTCTACTCAATCGCATGAAATCGGAAGCCGAAACTGCGGACAGTTGATAATGGAATGGTTGTACACTGTACAGTACATTCAACACTGATTATGTCATAAAGTTTCTCAAGTGTTCTGGTATTTTTCCGATACACTGTAGCCTCGGAAAACATTCGATTTAAAACTAGAAATTATAAGAGAAAGAATTTATGACATGCCACATGAAGCATGAGATTGTTCCAATATTTACGAATTGATTCATAGGGACCTCCTATTATAAACTTTCGAAAACCGTTGAGTCAGCTGACAAGTATAAACTGCAGGCAATGGTGGACACGTTGAAAATGATGTTATACAATTTCATTCATTCAAAATGTCGAAAAAAATGTGATGTGATTTTCAATTGAATTTCTCTTTTCTTTAATAGGCTTACTGTCTGCAGAAAGTTTTTTGAACTAAAATCGGAAACTCTGGGTGGAAAAAAATATGAGCTGCCACATACATTTTGTAAAAAAATTGCTTTTTTTAACCTTAAGCATTTTTTGTTACAAATTTTTGAAAACCGTCAGCCTATTTCAGGACACCATGTAATTGCCCGCAGAAGAATAACATTCCACCATCCTGCTTTGTGGATACTAGCCTCATCGGAACTCGTCTGTCTTATCTACAGCAAAGATGAATTCAACACTGTTCCACTCAGGCTTCTTATCTGCTCAAAAATGAAGAGTTATATCTTACTTACAACTGCTCCAAAAGAAAAAATGTACCAAAGGATATTTCTTACCAAGAAACCATCTGATGGTGTAAAAACGAAAACAATTTGAAGAAGAAAGACTCGAAAGACCGCAGTAAAACACTTGTAGGTCGTATAAATTATTTGCCTTCGCTGCCCCGTTATCGAAATATGAGGTCTTGCAGAAGAAAAGTCGGTTCATTTAGCGATTTTCAGTGAAAATTGGTTGCACCTTTACCATACTTTGCACTTGGATGTTTACCACATGCGGCCGCTGAAGTTTCGTGGTACCTTCAACTTCTCGTCAAGTTTTTAAAAGTGGTAACTTTTCTTAAATTTCGGCTGACTTCTATGCTTTATACACATATCGGGGAGAGGGGGGGGGGGACGATGGCACGTAATGGTACGCGTCAAAAACGGGTTTTACTTTGCTCTTTCGACTGCTATTTATTTTTTTTTATTTACATACTATTCGTGTGGTTTCCTGGTTAGTTTGACAGGCACTAAGCAAATAAGCAGTAAAACATTTAGCTTTGTGATGAAGCAAGAACTTTGAGAATAAAAAGTCAACGGTATTAAATCACAAATTTGGAAACATATTGCACAAACATACCTTGAGATTAAATGATATCCCTTCCTTAAAGCTTAAGCAGTTTTCCAATAATCCACGACTTACATTATACAATCTCGGTAGCAGAAACAACGTGGTTCGGCGACGTACGTTACAGACGCTTCAAAAAGTCTGCAGAATACTTTTTTGTTGGAGCCAAAAGAGCTTAATATTTTAAGTAAAAAAATTCTTAAATTTCAACGAACGAAGATTTGAAGCATATTTTCTGGGATCCGCAGGTGAATGACACAAATCCACAATCCTTGTGGTTTTTAAGTTTGTTGTTTATTTTTATGCGATCCTTATTTCTGATTTTGATTTTACGACACCTCTTACGTTGGTTTATCTTGCAGACGATTTTTGTAAATCTTTTATGCATCGCTGACTTCTGAAAAAATTCTGCAGCTGGTCTTTCAATGAATTCCGTTTCACATTAGAATCTATGGTTGATTTTTTGGCCACCTCTGATGTGTCAATATCAAATGACTTTTTGAAGTTCTTTAAAATCTGGTCTAAAATAAAAAAAATTCAAACCAGTAGGTATTGAAACTCCCTCAGACTCATCCCTTATATAATCGTGATATAAAGGGAAAGTTCCCTTACTGTCAAAGCTGATAGAATTGTTCAGTCCACCATACGGAGGTTTGCAAGTGCACACATCAAGTGCTTGATGTGTGTGTGCACTTATGTGTGCAAGATCCTTTATAACTGAAATAAGATAAAGTGAATAAAAGTACAACAATAAGCTATAAAGGGGGTTAAAACTCAGCAAACAGCTGTTTTGAGGATATCAAAGCAAGCCTCTTTATCAGAGCATTAAAGATTGGTTCGCGAAAACCCAAGCACAAGTAAAGTGAACAAGAAACACACCAAACAGCGTATAAATACAATTAGTGACCAGAATCTGAAAAAACTATATCGAAACTACTGGAAAGGTGCATGGAAATCTGTACTCAAGGAAATTGGTCATGGACAAAATTTTTAAGGAAAAATTACCAATTATGAAACGGGATCAGGCTTCATATAAACAACCTTTACTCAGCTAGGGACCTTATAAGAGATTTGGGACTTCACATTGACCAGTCGAAGTAGATGCGTCGGCCATGTTTTTACCCCATCCAACACATGTGAACAACTTTCGCTCCTCAAAGTTCCGAATTCAAGTTTGGATGTTTCCTGCCTTTCAATAATGCCTATAAGATAGTGTTTCAAAATTAAACAATAATTACAGTATTCAAAACAAGGTATAAAGAAATGGATGACTTTTTACCTGCTAGCCAATCAGCAGTTTCCAAACTTTCTTATGGTCTCTAGCAAAGTAAAGCTTGTTTGTATGCGATCGGGCTTGAAAAATCATTTGCAACCAAAGCAGAATTCTTTCAACTACAATAGGGTTCCCTTATATACAGATCATAAACGAAAGGGCAACCATGAATAATTTTGGTAGAAGAAAATACAAAAACATGATTTCAAAACCAGCAATATTGGACGACATATGAGCGTTTAAACTTATGTTTTTTGACAATTTTTATGTTCTTCTAACGAAACTTGAGAGCACGTCTAGTCTGACCAATGTAGGCCAACTAACATTGACAAAGAGTACGTACTTTAAATACCCCATCTGTCATTATTTTGAACGGGGTATGGAACATTTAACGCTCATCAAACGATCCAATTCAGCTGGTTTTGTAATCAGGTTTTTGGATTTTCTTCTACTAAAATCATTCATGGTTGTTCTGTTCACGATCGGGATTTTTAGGAATCTTGCTACTTTTGGAAGAATTTTACTTTAGTTGTAAATGACTTTTCGAGCACTCCCCGGTTCCTACGATAAAGAAATTTTCTTTCATTAAAATTTCGTCTATAACTTGAGTCTATGACTATTTCCTTGAGGTCAGAAGCCCTTGCGCCTTTTCTGCTACTCTGATAAAGTAATGTTTCAGGTTTGTGTCTACTACATGTTTATAGACGCTGTCTCGTCTTATGTTTCTTTTCCACTTGAACTGTGCTTGGGGTTTCGTTACCAACCCATTATTCATTAATGAATACTTTTGTTTTGATAGTTCAGAACAGTTATTTGACGAGTTTTTGACTCCATACATAGCTTTTATTTGTAGTTTTATTCACGTTGTCTTATTTTACTTATATCTCAGTACAAAGTTTCGATTGCTTTTACATAAAAGGTCTTTCTGTCAAGCATCAAAGGTAATTTAGTGCAGACCCCTCTGAAACACTGGTGAACTATGTAAGACTTGATAGGCATGAGACAGGCAACTACACCTTTTTTTTAATGAGAAAAGACTTTGAGTTGCAGGCCTTTTGGTGCTACCACAAAGAAGACTGTTCATTTCCACTATTTGCCGAAACTCGATACTTTTCTTGCATTGCTAAATGGATTCCTCCAAATTTCGAAACACGAATATGCAATACGTTTTCCAATTTAATAACGTTGCTTTTTTGTTCTTTTACAAAAGAAAGGGTAATTGTTTATATTTCTACATTTCTATAATTTGAATAGCTTTCTTAAGGCCTCAAAATAGCTGTATGCAACCAGTTTGAGAAGAACATAAAATCATGGTGATCTGTCTTAGAGCAACTCATTGCTTAACTACTAATATATAGCTCTTTATTATTTATATAATTGCACTTTTATGTACTATCTAAAGGGTAATTTTCATGTTAATTTCAAAAACACAGTTCCTTTTGCACCTTTTAATAATGGAGTTCATATAGGTTTACGTTGATTACACATATACATCGGTGCTACAACCATTGATAGAAAAAGGTAAGCAAGTTTTTAGAAAATTCTACGATTTAAGTTGTGCAATAGATGCATTCAGACATTTGTATTAAGCTACTAAAGAAAAAAAAAGCCTTGGTGCAAATGCATCACATTAATTAGTGAACTGTGTGATTAAATACATACTTCAAACAACGGTGAAGGTAAATATGGATTATTTTCCTATGTTCTCATGATACAATTTACATAATCGTGAGCATCCACTTACCGCAGCGAACATCTCCACCACACATGCCAAGTTTTGGAAATACATGCTATGTTTTCTTACTTTTTGGACATCTTCTTTTTAAGCATTAGGGTAATGGCACCAGTAACAGACATGCTTAAGACATCGCTGTCAGATCAAATCAATTTTCTGAACCTTTTAATGCATTTAGACTTTTAAAACAAACTTTTCCCCGTGCAACTACATCTCATTTAACGTTTGGCTGCTTCTGGATCTTCTGAATTAGTCAATTCTATTTTTATTTGCTCAAAAGGTCCTACCCCAAGTAACAGACACTGAAAAATCTGATGATACCCAGTGACATATAGAATGATGAAAGGAAGAGTGTTGAACAAAATTCCCCTTTTCTCTTAAAAACGTGCAAAATTTCTTTATTTTAAGAGCTAATAATTTATTAAATTTAACTAAACCTGAAACACCAGCTGACCTCGTGGTGGGTGTTCATAACCTCCCACCACTGCCTTGTAAATACCAAAACTGGCTCAAAAACTTCACTCTGATCACACTAGATGGTTGCGCCGTATTCATGGGCCACAGAAACATCAGTTTCACCCGCCTAAAATTCTTATTATTAAAAATCAAACTTATGACTGTCTGATACTGGACCCTTGTCTGTTACTGGTACCGTTCCCCTTCTTAATTATAACGTTGCATTGCAACAGTTTGAGTGAAACAGTTAATCAGTTGTACGTAAACTTTGATTCTCACAAATCCACTAAATAAATAAATAAATAAATACATAAACATAACGTAATTCTTTTTTTTTTTAAAAAAAGCAGGAAAAAAATCCATGATATTTATAATCTTATAACATTTTGGAAATTCCCGTCATTATTTAAGTACCTAAAAGTATTAACTGCTATTTATTAAAACTTAACAAAAATAAATAAACCAACAAATTATAAATATAAATAATATAATAAACATGTTATTTGCATGACTTTTCAAATTAACAGTTACCACTTCATCATCAATTGCAATAGCAGACGTTTTCGTAATCCGAACATTGTTACTACACACAATTAGTTATATTACCTTATTCCAATTGTTAGTCATATTCTTAAAATTTATCAACAAATTGTACCGTTCATTTATTATTCATCTAATTGTAAATGCCTATGCACATTTTAGGAACCTAATATTTTTTCAGTGTGATCAGCTTCATTCAATATTTTCAATTGTTTCAAATTTTAAGCTTTCAATTTGACTATCTGATTTAACACCTGCACCGAATAAGCACTTGTAAAAATGCTTCCACAGTTTGTTCAATTGTCCAATCACAGATAAGCAAACATATTTGTTCGAAACTGCTTCATAGCTGTAAGACAACCTTGAGCCTTGCAGTATATTAAATGTTTTACATTATCAAATGTATTATTGGTTGTTGCCAATAACTTTCTTGTTCTGAATTATCTGATGTGAAAGGAAATAATAAAAGTCTAGATCACAGATTCTAAAAGTCATAAGTCACATACTTACCAAAAGTTTTCGTTAGATTTGGAAGAGTAATTCGATTGGTTTTCATTAGGCTTTACGCATTTGTTGCCTAAAACTCTTCGACCAATTATTCCGCCTAAAACTTTTCAGAAAAATATTGGCCATTTACACTCGTCATCTTCTTCGGCAAGAGATCAGTAAAAGATATTTCAATTCAGATAAAATATTGCACCAACCAAGGACTAATTACAAAAAAAAAAATAATAATAATAATTCTACCATAATTTTCATTGGTCGATCCTTACAGATATGAACCAAGAATGTTAGAACTGAATGTTTTGGCAAAATCAATTGGGCTGATTTTGTCAGTGCTTAGCAGCTTTAAGATAAAACAAGCACATTTTATGAATAATTCTGATACACATTTTGAAAACGACTAAATGTTTCATTTACTTTGCTTAATGTTTAGTTTAAGGTAAACTTAAAGTACATGTATGCGCCTGAACATTAGCACATTATAACTACCTGAAAGTAAAACTTGAACCGTTGATGCAATGTAAAATTATCAGAAAAGTATCGACACGTTAGTGCAGGTTGCATTTTCAGATTATCTTCAGTTGCAGAAAAAATTCGTTTCACGCTAGACCGCACAGTGTTAGTTCATTTCGATCACCGAGCGTTTCACTTTGTGAAACAATGCTTTCACGCCAGTTTAGATTTCCTGCCGTCACTCATATCATCCGGTGTAGTTTTGAAAATTAAATGCTGGAATTGAACATTGGAATGATTCAGCAAGTGGTTTCACCTCCTTTCATGTCCGAGTGAATTGTCTTCAACGTCTGGATCGAATTCGCGGACTGTGACTTGGGAATGGGCTCATCGGGTGAAGAATCCGAAGCAGGGTCGATGGTTACATTTGGGGCGGATGGGGAGGGGCTTATTCCTCCGCAGAAGCCCCGCCTCTCGTTGTCTTCCAGCTCCGAGTCGGACTCGCCTTTCACGCTACAGAGTTCCTCTAGGCTGACTGTAAGGTTCTCGCTGTCCCTGTGCAGTCTCCGCTTGATGAGACCCTCCATCATGTGGTAGTCCGCTTCTTCGGCGCCGTGTAGGATTTCGGATTCAACAGACAGTAGGGCGTGGTACTCGGCACTGCTTTGTCGCGAGAAGGAAGGACTGAATGTGTGCGTCAGGGGAGATGTCGCCCTAGGTCTGTTGTACCTGCTGAAGAAAGACACATTTAATGAACTCAGTTTTAATTTAATTAGCTCACCATTACGTATATGCAGTCAACCTGGAATTCCTGAACATTATATATTCAACCGTCTTTTAACTAGCTATTTCCACTGCACTTACAATTCCAACTTCTCTTTTTCCAAAAATATTACACATATTCTCTCTCTCATCCAGTTACACGCAAGAATTTCCGTAAAATAATGTCCTTACTCTCATATCTCAAGCAGAAGACTTTAAATATCCTGCTTAAAAACTTTCCAAATTGCAGTTTACGTTGTATTTACCAGCAATCTCGGTCTTATTTAAATTCTTCACTTTGTTCATTTCAATGTTTTATGATTTTATATTGGTTTCTGTACATATCAAAATTGCTCCAGCAAGTGTCGCTCGTGAACTGTTCTGCTCCCCCAAAATCACCACTTCTGGTTAAACCTTTACCAGGGTTGGTACGGTGGTGATTGGTAGGGTTTAAATAAATAAAATAATGATCTCAAAATATATTAAATTTTATCACAGTTTGCCCACTCTTAATCCACGACCTACTTTGTATGGGTTCTTCCACCATAAATCTCATATGAGGCAGTGAGAAGCAAAGGGATGTAAGTGGACATTCATTGAAATTTTCTTTCTAAATCATGCTGTATGACAGCCCCTGCCAGGGCTTCTAGTACTATCTCTTGTCTTAAGACAGAAGAGAGGTTCAGCTACCATTTGTACAGGTTATCTCCAAATTTTTAATTTTACCACTTACATCTCTTTACTTCTCACTGCCTCATATGACAGGGGTCGGGTCAGCGAGTAATATTAGGTAGTAGGCAGATACTTTTCACCGAGATCCAGATGAAAAAAAATCATACTTCTTAATAATTTTTACTTTTATTTCTCACTTCAAACTGATATGAAACGGACGTTATATTAGAGTGGAGTAAAAAAAAGGAAAGCAAGAAATATCTGATGCCTATATGTGGGAACGTTGCTTCTTATCAAGTCTGTTTCTCGTAAAAAAAAAACCTTAGCTAAATCAAATAATATCTTCAGCTGCCCAAATGATTATCAATTTTAAGTATTTAGCCTGATTTTTTCACCAAACTGACAAAAACTGAATGATAAAATGTAATATACCTCGTACGAAATTACGAATGGTAGAAATTAAACTCTAGAGAAGAAAATACTGCATAGTTAATTGAATGACCTTCGAATTTGTGGATGGCCTTCTAATGTGCATTAAGTGTGCTCATGTTCTTGTTCTAGTGGTTGCTTTCGCTTTTAAAGCATTCTGTTTAGTTTGAATTATTTCAAACTATTGAATTTCTACTTCAAACGTCAAGGAAGATGCTGATCTTACATGTGAACAACTTGAAAAGGATAGGGAAAAAAAAATGGAAGTGAAGATCAACATCGTAAATGAGAATTAAACTTCCAAATGTAGCACAGGATAGTGTGTCCGATAGCTTGGCTACAATTCTCATAAACGCTGCTATAAAAGGCATTAGAATATTTCACAAAGAACGACTGTACTCGGTCTGTTTTCATGCAAAGATGTAAAACTTCCCACGTACCTTGAAAGTGAAAAACTCTCAATATCGTCTGTGATGCTTGTATATTCACCCCTCGTGAGTCCAAGATGCGGTCGCAGAGCACTTGCTGGCGGGTACAGACTGCATTCGCTGGTGGTAACGGTGGCCTTTCTCCTCATAGCTCCACCCCCAACTGCAACTGATGCGCTTCTTTCCACAGCCTGCTTTGTTGGTAAGAAGGAACCAATGCTTCCAAGTCCGCTGCCCATTGAAGAATACGCGTCTTCCACCTGCGAGACACTACTGCCACGCGTCAGCGTCGAGGGCGTATCGGACATTTCTGAATCCACCGATGGTACGGTGAATGTATCGTGCGTAGGTACGGTCGTCTGCCGCATCAACCCCAAACGGTCGATAGCCGTGCGACTCAATCGTCGTTGATGCCGCCCACCAATGAGATATCCGGACTTGTCCATTGAGTCTGAAGAGTACTGAGGTGTCAGAGAGTTCTGCGAAGACACGGAATCTCGAGGTTCGTTGAACTGTACTTTGGTAGTTGAGTTTGCCTAGAAATACAGTAAAAATTATACAGGATGATTCGAAATCGTTTTTACAACTTGTTATAGTACCCATCCAGATGACTAAAAAATAATTACATTATAACATAGGGTCAGTTTTCATTCTGAGAGGTGCTGACAAAAAAGCAAAAATTGATTCAGCGAGGTGAAGCAGTACAAATAATCGCTTATGACGTCATTTTGTACTTGCTTACGTAACATATCTCAATAGACTATCGATTATTTACCGAGTAAAGCTTTCTACTGAAAGAAAAACAATTCACACGACACCAGGTATTTTCGAGAGGGTGTGCCAATCGTTCCTTTGTTGGTGTCGCCTGAACACGATTGGTCGGCATTTTGAGCACTTGCTGTGAGTATTCCAAAAACAATAAATCTGACTGTGAAACGTTTGGTATCGCTTATTTTTTTCAACACTGTTGTAAGTACTCTGGTTGGAATTCTAATATTCCTCTTCTCTTCCACTCTGAGTGGAATACGACCCAATGTTCCTGTGTAGTTATTGTTCATCTCGACAGTTACCATCACCCTCTTAAATTGTAAAACCATTTTAAAATCTCCCCGTGGAATTTTTCCTCCAAAAAGAATTTCTTAAAATTTTTTGCTAAAAAAACCAAGAACGGTGTGACTGAATTAAAAGAAGAAGAATCAAGCGGTGGATTTTTATCCTGCTTTCATACTCAAGTAAAAAGACACGCTACCTCCTTCATAAATGGGGGAAAATGGGAGAGGAGAAATAAATTATTTCCTTCCTGAATAAGTCACTTGGTGCATCAGTTGGCATAGCAATGTTTAGCTTATCCGGTGCAATTTACTGTAAAATTTTCTATGCACAATACTCTTTTTTAGTTTTATTTATCTTTTCTTTTTTCTTTTTTTTTTTTTTAATTTTTAAGATGGAGAACATTAAGATATAGGACAAAAGTAGTTTCAACGTTTTTGGTGAGCAATTTTAGAGAAAGGTTACGAAACTAAGCAATCATTAAAACTGAGGTTAGGTACATTATTAAGTAATGAGGAAAGGACGGTGGTCAGATAAAGGGAAAATTTATCACAATAGACAGGGCCGACAACAGATCATGTCAGCCTAATCATAAACTAAGGGCCCGGCTCGGAGTTCAAGTAGTATTAATTTGATAAATTTTAAAGGGAAAGAGGACCCGGAAACCACAGTGACAAGGACTCGTCTTAGCTCTCGGCAGTTCTCGTAATAGAACAAGTAGAAACATTCATGCTGCAAATAATTCAACGTGAAATATTGCAATCTATAACTGCAAAGTAAATAAATTTAAAAAGTCTATTAGGGGTCTAAAGACCTTTAACTTTCAAAATTTTCGACTCTCTGGAAAAAATATAGGGGAGAGTGGTCCAAAGCGGGTAGGCCTTCGTATGCCCCCCCCCCCCCCCCCCATCGTGTGTAAGCGTCAATACATACTTATGTCGTGTTTACATGAACACCCCCGAATTTTAATCAGTCCCAGCGAAGCAGCAGTGAAGCGGCATGGCGCAACCAGGCTTAAAATCAAAAAAATTATGCTACATTTCTTTTTACAAAAAAATGAAGTTTTGTAACTTGTGATTAGTCGAAGACCAGCTTATTTTTTTGATTGTCAATAATATTACGTTCTTCTGACACCATCCACCTACAAACTACGGTAGTCATTTCGTTTGTTTCTTTTCTAATTAAGGTTATAATTATTGAAATAAAAAACGTGGGCAAAGCGGGTATAGGATTTTATCATATAGTTATTTATCATTTCATGACTAGTGTGCTGACTTAGATTTTCTATTTCAATACGATAAGTCAACTTTAAAAAGTTAATTTTCAGGGTGGAAATTAATTAGTTTATCAATTTCATCAGTTATTTCTTTTTTTTTTATAAACAAGTGTCCTGACTTTAAATTGGATAAGAACAACTGTTTTACATTTTTTATGTAATGGCACGCAGCTAGTCAACTACTTTAATCATTTATAACTTCATATTTGATTGGCAAATGTACCAAACCACAATTAGCTAAGCTTACCCGCTGTGGGCTTCATAGTAGGGCAAAGCCGGTTTTTCGAGTGTTTGTAATTATTGTAATAATTAAATATTGGGTTTTTGAAATAATACAAAAATCACTTTTTATTTTGAAGTTCAAGAACCCTGCTAGGGAATAAAACCGAAATTGTTGCGATAAAAATCCCAAAACTAGTTTTCGAGCGTTCTTCGAAAATTTGCCCGCTTTGGATTACCCCCCCCCCCCTTTCTTATGTTATGCATGTTTTAATTCTGAACAATTATCCTATATTTATATTAACAGCAGCTGTTTTAAGCCTCTGTTTCACAGGTGAAGGTTTCTTGTTTTGCGTGCGTGATATCTTAGAAAGTATCTTACATATTTCCATAAAACTTTTCATGCATTTTTTTCTGGTTTATTTTTATGATCTGAACCTAAGTTTTAACTAAAAATGAAAGTTTATGTTAAGAAAAAAAATATTTTCGGCCAAAATTTTTCAAAGTTTTGATATTAACTTATAAAATTTCAAAAAGTAAATAAATAATTTAAAAAAAAATAAATAAATTTAGATTCCGATTATAAAAATAAACCACACATACATACATTAAAAGTTTTACGGAAATATATAGGAAACTTTCTGAGATATCGCGCACGCAAAACGAAAAACCCGAGAAATCGGGTATCTAAGAAAAAGAGACTTAAACAGCTACTGTTATCATAAATCTCTATGGCGAAAGTTTGCGCATTTTTACAATAACTTAAAAAGTGTTTTGCTTATGGTAATAAATAAGGTATCAAATTGTTCAGAATTATATTATGCATAACATATATTTTTTCCATAAAGTCGAAAATTTTGAACGTAAAAGGTCCTTAGACCCCTTAAGGAGTTTCTTTCACTTCTTCATATACTATTCAAATGTTTTGAGATTGTTCCACATCATACTTACCAATACGAATGCAAAGAAGTTAAGTTATGCGAAAGATAAAGCTCAAAGTCAAAATTTATAAGAGCTCTTTGCTTCTCATTGTCGCATTGTAATCCAACATTTCCGAACAGTTACAGTAAGCTGAAGATTTCTTTTTTGTCTTATTTTCGTATCTTAATGAAGCTTTTCAAACCGTATAACACCCGCCAGTTTATGTACACAATTAATATTTGGTATTTTGCTGCTTTTTTTAATTTTTTTTTAATTCTAAACATTTAACGGGTTAAAGCATTTAATGAATTGAAGCATGGTTCAACGATAGTTATGCATTAGACAAATCATTTAACAATTCAGTAGTCTAGTATAAAAACCAGCTCAATCCATGAATCTTCACCCCCCCCCCTCTCGGAATTCGATATTTCTTGGTAGATCTACCACGGTACAAAGCGATTTGGAACGCATTCAGCTCAGTTACGTCGAAAGCTGCTGCCAGTAATAATTAAAAAGAGGAAAAACGGCTTCCTTTCAAAAACAGCCGTTTTAGCGCTTATTTTGGAGTTTTTTAAATCTCCTGAAACACGTAAAAATATGCATTGAGTTGATTTTGATGCTTACCGTCTGAATTAAATAATAGCTGGAAAATAGAGAAATGTGACACAGATATTGTCTGAACAATTTCGTTTTCAAACTTCAAAATGTAATGGGAAAAGTGTCTGTACCTTTATTTGGGCATTACCAGCTTCATCTTCTAGCACCAAAGCTTCTTTGGAAGGCTCGCAGATTTTTGGAGGCTCCCCACTTCGTAGTCTCGCAAATTTCCGCCTCCGTTCTTCCTCCTCTTCATCCTCCGAAGGTTCGGATTCGTCGTTAATGGATGACATCATCCTGCGAATCAGGTAACTTGGTTACATAAACAAGTGACTTAATATTTTGCTTAAATTAAATAAAAGGTTCTTTTAAATGAAAGCAAGCCTTCGTTTAAGCAACCGTTCTCCGTTTTATACCAAAGTTTTTGTACAGATACATGGGGTAACGGCCCCAGTCACAGACATGCTTAAGATATCGCTCTCAGGTTAACTTAATTTTCTGAGCCTTTTGATGCATTTAGACTTCTCGAACTGTTTTTCCCTCATGCAATTACATATCATCTAACGTTTGGCTGCTTCTGGATCCTCTGAATTAGTTAGTTCTATTTTTATTTTCTCAATTTTGAAAAAAAGTCCGATCTCCGGTAACAGACATCAAAAAGTCTGATCATGCCCAGAGAACGACAGGATGAGGAAAGGATGAGTAATAGACAAAATTCACTTTTTATCTTCAAAAATGCGTAAAAGTTCTGTATTTTTAGAACTAAAGTCTTTTTAAATTCAAATTAACTTGAAACACCAGTTTACCTCTTCGTAGCTGTTCATAACCTTCCACCACTGGCTGATAAAATTCACTCTGATAACACTAGATGAATTCACCGTATTCATGGGCCACAGCAACTTCAGTTTTACACGCCTAAAAGGCTTATTAATTAAATCCAAACTTATGATGACTGTTTATTACAAGATCCTTGTCTGTTACTGGCTACCTTACCCTACTCTAGAGGAAAAGTTTTAAATCTTCAGACTTGGAGGATTCTTCTGGCATATGATTGATACGAGAACGCAATGGTGGTGTTCTTGCCTTGGTAAAGACAGGACTTTGCAAACTACTATCTTCAGATTTGTCCCTTCTCCCTCTGAAATGTCTTCGATAAGATCTGGGGTTTCAAAGTGTACTCCGTTAAGTGTAACACTGAGCAGGCTTCATCAAGTCACATTCTAGCTCGTTTCGGATTAGCTAAAGAGGACCGGTTTGAAAGTTCTCTACTTTTTTTTGAGGACTTATGGCTTATGGACCTCGTTAAGCTAAGAGCTAGTTCCAGGTGGGATTAGAAACAACAGAAAAACTACACAATATACAAAAGTTGGTATGACCTGATTTAAAATAAATTATTTTACTTAAAGTAGTGCAACTTTAATGCTGTGAAATAACATTTCTACGTGTTAAAAACCTCTTCCTCTGTACTTCATAACATCAAAACATTTGCATTATTTATAAGAGTGCAATAGTGCATAAAATATCATAAAGTAGGAAGATCACTTTCAACAACTTCAAAAATAGCTTCAAAACTAACTTCAGAATTATGGAATGGTGCCAATGAGCTATGTACTATGTTGCTAGTTTAACATTATGGTTATTATTTTAATTATTATTATTTTGTGTAAAATAACGAGTGGAAATCTTATTTCATAACCTTGCCTGGAGTGTGCAGCTCTGACCCTCCTAGTCTCTTTAATGTCACACAGAGAAAATCGGGGTATCACGTCCCGCCAGATAAAAGGCCCCAGTAATACCCCAGTAGGGCGTATACTAAATTACTGTATCTTACTGTAATCTTACTGTATACTAAAATGTGAAGTTGCACTAAGTTAACCGGCAAGGCTCAAAATACCCTAAAAGACTGTACAAAAAGAAAATCCCCTTGAATTCTTTTTAAATTAACGAAGTTTCAGATAAGCCCATCGTTTAAAACGGGATGGGGCCTTTTTTTTAAGTCACAAATAACGTTGGATATTTCCTGGTTATTAAGATCGTGTTATGTATACATACCTGTGACCAAAAGGCATGGGTACTTTAGTACAAGAAGGCTCGGCCATTGATGTAACAATGTATCGATGAATAACAGCCAATGAAGCCGCAGTCTGTTCTGCTAAATCTTCTAGCTTCGTCAGCCTAAATTCTAGAGTCTTAATGCACGCGCTAGACTCTTTTTCTCGATGATTTATGTCTTCGACTCTTTGCGACATCATTTCAACCCTGCAAGAAGAGAAAAAAAGCTTTCTGTTACTGAAGCATATAGCGAAATTTTTTAAAGTAATGCTTGTTTGTTGAAATTAATTTACGATTTGTGCTTTAGGAATTGATTAGAAATGGGCAAGTATAAATGTTTAGGAATGGGAGCGGCGCACGATGAAAAGAATTTTAAGGGTTGAAACCCTTCTCCTGAGACCTTGGCCTCGAGCAATATTGCTAATCCTTGTATGTTGATAAAGACATGCTGGATGATTAAAATTAAAGTCATCAGTTCAAATCATTGAAAAGAGATAAAATGGAGGGACTGAAGACTTCCATTTGTGAAGCAAAGTCACGCGATAAATTTTAAAGCTAAGCATTGGAAGAAATTAAGTTTCTTTTCGCTCATTTCACGCAAGCGTGACACCCATTCGTCGTCGTTGAGTCACGTGACTTGGGGTATTGGCCTCAGCTTTTCCTAAGCCAATGATTGGACTAGCTCCCTCCATTTTCTAATTCCTTCTCTAAGGTTCAAATGCTTTAACTTGAAAAATACTAGTCAGAATGAATCGATATTTCACCAGAACAGTCGTAATGCCATAGCATTCTGTTCGGTGAAGGAAAAAATAGTTCAAGAATCTGTTGATAGATGGCATTGGCAGAATAATTTAAGGGGAAAAGATGGCGAAAAGCATTCGTGTTGGACGAAAACGTTGTTCGCGCAAGAGAGGTGCAATAAGTAGCTTTATTATGAACAATTTATTGGTATTTACAGCTATAGCAATGATGGAGACAAGAGAAAATGAGAGAGTTTCGCATTGAATGGAGTAAAAGGAATAGCGTAGTATAAACTCTGAAGATGATCTATTCAACAAAAAAAATTTATTGTGAAAAAATCGCTTCAGTTTTATTTGGCAACCACGAAGAAACCTTCCGGTTTGGAAATCACCCGTGTTAACTCGAAATGGTGCAGAAGAAAGCCCGCTGTGTTTTGAGTACGCCACAACACCATTGTTGTTTGTGGAAATTAAGCCCAAATTAATGAAGAAAAAGCGTATATCTCTGAGAAAAAGAATTTTGAGTTTGAAAAAACAACTATAGTAAGATAACGCATTAAAATTGCTCTATCTTTGGGAGGGGACTAACCTTGGGTATTCTTTCTCCCCTCTGAGGGGACTGTCCTCCTCCTTTTGTTCCTCTTTCACTTTTTCCAAGAGAATTACTGATACAAACATGTATTCTTTTTTATTTATAGAAATTTTTATTTCAACCCTTGCCGTCACCGCATGGAGATGATCAATTTCAGCTCTTTAACTAGCTGATTTTTCATTTTTGTGTACCTTTATTTTATTAAAAAATGTTTCACAGTTCGATTTGCAAAGTTTCGTCATCATTATCTTCTTTTCCGTAGACTAGGGGTTCTCTAACTGGGTGCCGTGGCACCCCAAGCCTTAAGAAGAGACGAGGGGTGCCGCAAAGTGCCCATGTTATCAATATTGTAAATGTTAGGTGGGTAGGCTAAAATGCCAAATAAGGTCATAGACAAATAAAGCCCCATTTTTTTATATGATGCAGTAAAAATTCGCTAGACTTCATCTTCACCAGAAATACTAACTTAAGATAAAGCGTCATCAACAAGAAGTTTTTAAAAAAACAATCAAAAGTGTATCAAAAGTAGTTTCAGAAGAGTGGTGTAAAAACTATATACCAGATATTATTTACTGTAAGTTTTACTTCCACTGTATTATTTACTGTACGTTTTGCTTCTACATGGTTCACTGTAGGTTACTCGAATAATAAAAAAAAAGTTGTTCATTTTTCTTGCAGTCTAATTACGACTCAAAAAAAAAGTTTGAGAACCCCTGCCGTAGATCAATACTATTACTTCTCGATTTCACTTAATTAAATTTATTTTAAATTTTAGAAATCACGTCTCAATTTCACCCCTTTTCCACCAAACTAGGTACCATGTTATTCATGAATAACTTCCAACCACCGAAGTGTAACCACTACTCGTCACTCAGCAATGGTAAACAGCTATATCTTATTCCCATTTAATATGCATCATCAGGACTCCCCAATTTACCACCTGCTACAAGCCGTCAAATGTCGTCCATTAGACGAAGACAGATTTTAGACATTCACCTCGACTATAACTAGATACCTTATACAAGCAAGGTTGTTTCGATAAATCCTGTCCTTTTAGAAAGTAATGCATTCAGTTAAGTTTCAGATTTACGATGCAAGGATTTGGTTTATGGTCAGATTTCTGGAACAATTGAACACATTTTGTATTTATGGACTTAGTTTTCAAGAAATTGTTAATATGAATCCTAATGTTAAACTTTTACACTTGAAATCTGAATATCAGGGCTTCCAAACTTTTTATATCTGCCTCCCCCTTATTTCACGCAAAAATATTTGTCTCCTTCAATTTTCGTAATAATCTGATTCCATAAATGCTATCCTGGTGTTACAATTTTTTAAGTGGGTAATTTCTAACCAACTTTCAACATCATATGAAACATAAAATAGTTATTATGCCTAAGAAACATTTAGCTGTTATTACATTAGAACTTCGTTTTTCCGCCCTCAATTTATCCGGATATCCAGTTAATCCGGATCAAATTTGTAGTGTTTAAAAAAAGTTTCATATTCACATAAATAACAACTTTATATTATTAAAGCTGAACTGTAAGTGCGTTAAACATTTGTTTTTTACTTTGATTAAATGTGTGATTTCTGCATGGATCGTGCAATACATTTTAAGGTTTCAAAGTCTGGTTTTTTCTTTTAGTTTCACGCAAAACATGTCTCTTATTCGTTGTAGTTGAACTATGCGACTTGGGATCTCTGTCTCAGGTTTTCCTAATCCATGTATTGGCAAGAGCGTCACAACTTAAATTTTTGGGAATATGAAAATTCTCAATTTGCCAAATGGAGCTCCAAATTACTCCTCTAAACAAAAAAAAAAAAAAAAAAAAAAAAAATACGGGTTTGCACATATAAGTACGTCTAATGAGAAATGACATTTGAGTATTTAAAAATTGTAATATTGCAATATGTCTTCTTTTCCGAGTAAAAAAACTTTGGGAGGTCACAATGACCTCCCATCGGGGCCCTCCTGTGTATTTGACCTACCCCCTCCAGTTGCTACTCTAACTTTGTGATATACTTGATGGATCATTTTCTGTCATCGATACAGTACAATTTAAAAATCGTTTGCAGGTTTTATTGCTAGAATGAGAAGTGAGGACTATAGGTTTACATAATTCTACGCATTGATTTCTTAAAAGAATATTTTAATGGGCTATTCTTATTTAACATTAAAAAAAATAGAAACGTTCCCGAAGTTGTCTCAAGACATTTAAGATGAAAGAAATTTCGTTTAAGTTACTCCTTCAAATTAACTTTTGCTGTAACTACAAATGACTTACCTCTCTGTCGTAAAGCGGACTCGTTCTTCGGTAGAAAGGTGCAGCCGAGTTTCCTTTTCACGAAAGTATCCCTCAACACATTCTTCTTCGAAGTCATATATGTTCTGGACATCGCTTTCCGATAAAAAAAGCTCTGAAACACATAATTTTTGTGTCATTAAATACTTGCATAAATGTTTAATAATACTGAAAATAGTGTAAAGAGAGTATTGATATTGAATAAACAATTAATGCATTTGTGCATTATCAACGCACTTGTTGAACTTTAGGCAAAAATGTGTATAAATTATTTAATTCAGTATTCGTCCCAAATTAATAGTTACATTACCCTGTTAAAAATCGCTCCTGGGAGCCCCGTCTTAAGTGATAAGAGAGCTCTGAATCAATGTTAGGGGAGGGGGGGGGGGCCATGTCGCACATACTATCGCACTTCATAGCGTCACTCCAGCTGGGGGTGCGTTGTGCCGCTGGAAAGCAAAGGCTTTATTGGGGTATTCACACTGCCACCTCCACATGGAATAATGTAGAGTTCGACGGGATTTGACTGCAACCGAACGGATTCAAATCGTCTTCAGCGATGAATCTAGATTGAATTTAGTAAATGATGACATTTTTGAACGTTTATAGAGAACCCATTGAGAACTCCCAAATAGTGCCTTTGCTTTCAACTGCACACCACATCCAGTTGGCGTAATATTATACTATCATATACAAAGCATGGTCACTCCAAAAAATGATCCACAGCACCATGACAGCATAACGGTATACTAGTGTCATGCTTCAATCACATGTGTTGGCACTCATGGTGGAGCTTCCAAAAGCCATTTTTTAACACGAAAAATGCTCAATCACACAAATCAAGGGTTTCAGGTGACTTCCTCTTCCCCATTATCATCTCCTTGGCCTATGCGATACCCTGATTTGTCACAAATAAATCATGTCTGAGATCACTTGAGATGGTAAATTGGACAGCCTATGAGTTTGATCGAATTAGGGGCGCATTTACAGTAACTGTGGTATGAGATGACGTAGGACATTGTACGAGACTGCTATGCCTCGATGCTCGACAATGTCACCTCATACGTTCTTGCTAGAGGTGGCTCAACAGGGTACTTAAACCTCAATTCATTTGGGATTTTTCCAGTAATAAATTAAATTTTGTTTTTAAGTTGTGATAACTTTCTAAAACACTCACTGGCAATGATTTAGAAACCTTTGAAATAAACTTCTTGCCTAACTCGAAATGTGCAAGGGTCTGGAGGGAGTATCATGATATGGAGCATGTTCTGTGTCACAACATGTTTTATGATTTATTAAAATGTTGCGACATATTTTATTATAATTAACTCATTCTTATACCTTTTCTTTTTGAAAAGAAAATACCCTTCATTATTTAAAATATATTAATCATGCTTTTATATTATATGCATAAAAAGTCATGTGTTAAATAACAAATAACCAGATTTTAAGAAGATTGAATTGGAAAATCTATTGAGTTGGTTCCTTTTTCATGTCAGTTTCAAAATAACTGTCGCTTTTTTGCCGTGTTTTTAGAAGGTTGGAATGCGACCTTGGCCAACCTTGGCCGTGAACTCGCTGAAACAGGAAGTGCCTTTGGCGTTGATTTACATTCGAATGCCACTTCTTCCCCACATTTGGATTAAATTAATTGTTTTCTGCTTGAGCGACGATGAAAGTGGCAACAGCATCTATAGATTTTTGAGAGGTTATAAAAGCCCGGACTCTTCGGACTGGGAAGAAGTCTTCTGGTGAGTTTTCCTGCAGTGAGTCATCTCCATCTTGTTCTTCTGCTGGCGATGGTAGTCACCGGCCCCCGAAAAGGACTTCGGACGATGTCGATTGGCAGCGGTAAAAAATGGTTCTTCGACTCCCGCGGCTCTTGCTCGGTTCGCCCCCCCCCCCCCTAACGATGTTGGATTAGTGAACACAGAAGTACGCCGCTAAAATTCGTCGTCTCCGCTGACCGACGTGGGAAGACATAGCCGGTGCGTTCGTATCAAGCTTCCGATGACGTTTTCCCATTGCGCGTCGCATGAACTGCTTCGGCCTCTTTTTCCAAGACGTCTGTACCTTCGCTTTGATGGATGGTGATGCAAGCCTGTACGCCGCCCCCTTTTGGAACTGAACTTTTAGCTTTCTGTAACCTGATTTACGATTTTTAATGAACTACGACTGTTGTGTATTTTATACAAGGGAAATTCTCCGGATTAAACGAATACTTCTGCCAAATGGGTGAGTTCGTTTTCTTTGGTTTAGTGTCCCCTTGTTTTTTTCTTCTCCATGCAGTAACGAGCCTGGTAATAATTGCAAAGCCCCTTTCCATGTTTTTAACTTGCCCCTGTAAATTATTTTAATCTTGGTTTTCAAAATGCCTTTCCTAAATTGTCCTGGGTTTGCTCACCCTGTTTCATCCACACGAGCCACATACTAAGTCTTTTATTCGTAATATATCTATGTGTTTCCCCTGGGTACTTTGCATGTCACTGCCGGATTCCTCTGAATTTTTTGCAGCAGGAAAAAGATTTAACTTAAGTTTTGGGTTTTCACAACGCAATGTCTCGGCCAACTGATCCTTTTATTCTATAATTGTAACCTAATCACGACATTCTGCTAGGATGGAAGTGGTGCCCGGGTGTTCCTCGAGGGTACGGGGGACTTCGAGGTGTCATGTCATGTTCCTCCAGGGTAAACATACAGCCATACGATACCTAGATGTACTGCCAGATCAAGTGCACCCTGAAATGTTGTATTTTTATCCTGATAGTGGCGTATACGAGTACTTCATGGACTATAATTCAACTATGCATCGTGCCAGAAGTATTGAAAATTGGTTTGCTGAACATCCGTCTGACTTCCAACACCTTCCCTGGCCATCGCATAGCCCGGATCTTAACTCCATAGAAAAAATGGGATATGGCGGAAAAGCGGATCCGACAGCACACTCCTCTTCCATCTAATTTACAAAATCTAAAAAGCTGCATTCTCTGGATGTAAATGCACTCCAGAAGCTTGTAGACTCGATGCCCAAACGAATCAGAGCAGTTATCCGTGCAAAAGGTGGTCCAATAAAATATTGGTCTTGAGTTTCTAATTCATTGGCCGGTGAGTGTATCAATGTTGCTCTCACGTATGTAAAATTTCGTTTCATTCTGACAACTCCTTCTTTGTGCGTCGATTTTCGGTTGTAAAGTGTATTTACAGAGTAAACAAGCTGCATGAAATACTTACTTAGTCCATGATCGAACGAATCTTCCTTTCCTTGGCAACGAGTGAAGCAATATTTAATGAGCAGATGAATGTGAGAAAAGACGATGAGCGGGGGTGGAAGAACAGGTTTCTGTTCGTATTCCATGACCACTTTGAATCTTTGGCTTTTCCAAACTTCCTGAGACATATTGTTTACTTCAAAGAAGATATTACTGCGAAAAGAAAAAAAAAGGATTTATAAGAAATATTTTTAAAAAAAGTTTTCACCAACAGAATTATAAATGCCCAGGAGAAAATAATGAACATTATTAAGATGTCGTAAGTATTATTTTTATGTTTCTAATATTTATAATTTTCATTTCATTAGGAAAGTAGAAATAAAAATTATATTGTTACACACAAAGCTGTCGTTTTATTAAAAAAAATTCTTTTTCTTTTTTTTTCTTTTTCAAATATGTGAAGTTTACACTACCATTGTGCAAAGGTTTTCTGTTTCAGATCTACGAACTCAAACTACAAGAGGCAAGTCCCTCAATTGTTTCAAAAAAACTTACTTAAAAACAGCAATTAGCAAATTGACTAGAAGAATGTTGGCTATCAACAAGTATATGGCCATAATCGCTGGGTTGATCCACATACCAGGCCTACAGGGTAGCTGTCCAGGCTTATCACCACATTCCGCTGAAAAATATTCAAAAAATAGTATATTTATTAGCGGATTTATGTTCAGAATTTTTTTTTTCCATTCATATATACTACAATCTCACACTATCTAAACGAATTTTATTAGATTATATGATAGTGAAGCATCCATCCAAAATAACTTGGTAAAACCCCTCATTAGACTAGCTAGGACAAATAGAATCTGGAACGCATTGCGAATAAATCTAATGACTTACAGGAAACCAAGTGAAATTACCGAAAGACATAAAATAAATTATTTCTTTAAATGGGAAGAAATTGCGCTTTTCTTAAAATAATTTTAAGTGATCTACTTATACTATTGCTGCTTTTATTTGTAATATATCCATAGTAATATATCCATAGTAATATAAGATATCGTTAAACTGGGCCAAGTTGCAGCAATACATAGGAATCAAATTATGCTACGATTTATGTAGTGTACGTCAGGGGTTCCCAAAGTAGGTACCACGACTTTCTGTGTGTAAAGAGAGAGACGAAGGGTACCGCGTCGTGTCCATGAAGTCAATATACTATGTTAATGCCAGAGACTGCAATATTTTGTACTCAGAGCAACAGTAAAATATCTAACTCCAGACATAACACAAAGATATCTTACTGTTGCCCTGAGGCGATGATATGTCGATATTAGAAAGTGAATGACAACATTCAAACACCAAAGACATCAGGGAAGACCGGATAGTCCGGTGAATCACCGGTTGAAGTCGACCGGTGAAGAATGACCGAAATTCTCCAATTTCAGTCATTCACGGTAAGGCTTGGAGTGCCGAGAGAAAAATCAAATTCTTCAAAGGGGGCCGCGAATTGGAAAAATTTAGGAACCCCTGGTACACGTGATAGGTTAGGAGAAGGAGGCACCAAGAAAAGTTTGTGCCATTGTCGTACGGGGTCATAATCGGGTTCTGTACTTACGGTCGATTCTGTCCGCAAACACTTCTCCGTAAAGCATGAAGTAAGGCATGTAGAAGATGTGTCGCACCAGTCTCCAAGAGGGTTCTTCGTCAGGATTTAGGATGCCCTGCCTGGCCACGCCATAACTCATCAGCACTACCAACAACAGCACCACGAAGTAGATCATATCGATCACCTAAAGGAGTCATAAAGTCAATGAAAATGCTTCGAGGGAGAAACAAACAGATCCATGCTTTTTTGTTATTATTACATTAGAACTGCAAAAAGATTTTTCTCCCTAAAACCAACTGGAGAAAGGCAGGTGTGTTAATAGTGGTGTCTGGCTTCTCGCTTTTTTTTTTTTTTTTTTTGTTTTACCAGAGTGCTACACCTTATGTTCGGATGAATGTTGCTGGATAGAACACATATACATAAACTTTCTGTAAACATCATGGTAACATACGGAAAAGAAAAGAAAATTACAAACCAAGAATTGATGTTGCCATTACTATATGCTCAATTTATTAATTCAAAGTTCATGCTTTTGAAAACAATTTCCGACTAATTTGCTTCGAATTTGCAACAATCGCTTTTAACACCAGTGCAGTAGTTGGATAAAATGTTTGGGAGAACTCCCCTTGATTTTTAGGAGGACCCACCAAAACTGAAGGTAGTTTACAACTAATTTGCATTACACATTTCCTCATTAAACAAATAAATAAATCGGGGGAACGCGTCTCTCCACGTCTCTCCCCTTACCACAACCAACAAGAGCACTGCTTGTAACCGGGGCTTGGCGAACGAAGCATGCAGGCAGTGGAGCCCCCTAATATAAACTATTTAAATAGCAACACTTATTACGAGTTAACACTAAAACAGAATCTAAAACACTGTAACAAAATTAAATGCATACAAAATTACATCCATTAACTAGAGAACTAAATATGAAGGGCTCGAGGCAGAAATGTGACAAGCCACAAGGATTGACTTTTCGATCAAATTTTTTGCTCCTCATAGCTAAAATTGAAATAAATACGACAATGGATTATGTCATTTGAAGAAAAACATATCTGGTTTTAGTATTTCTGAATATAGAATGTATAATACCTTTGAAAAATTCTACAAATACTTTTTATTCGTTGCAAATTGGCCTACTGAAAAATTCACATCATATGGCACATCACATTCTTGCCCAGAGCCCTTCATATGATTTGTAAAGAAATATTTCAAAAGTAAAATTATTACTTACCATTTTTCCTATCATGGTAACATAGGGTCCTAAATACTTGTTTACACTAAGGAAATCTAGTGACCGTATGTACCAGTACATAATGTCTAAACAATAGATGACTCTGCCGTAATCTTTCGTGTCAGGGTTGAGTCTTAATGACATTCCAACCAGAAAGAAAATGATAACAACCAAGTCGCAGGGATTCCATTTTTTTTCCATCCAAACTGTCATCTTTTGAGCAAAATTTACAGGTTCTGAGGAAACTACCTGAAAGCAAGAAATGGATAAGTATCCTTGTGCAACAAAGTCACATTAGCAAAAACCAAAGTTATTGATGCACATGTCAGATCTTAGTAATTAGCATGTCTCCACGAAAGTAATTTGAGCCCTGGCAATGTCATTTATCGACACATTTTGGGAATACAGGTTGCGACGGCATAATTCGCTTAAGCAATGGCTTCCTAGACCGCGTACACGCGCCCATCACCGACGTCAGTGTGCGACGAGTTGAAGACCAGCGAGCAGCTACACCAAAGTGGATTCCTAGGCAACCCCAATCGCGCGCGGGAAATCGAGGTTTTTTTTCCCAGAGAGAGAAGTTGCGTTGCAAAACTGAAACAAATCGAGACATAGGCGAGATATGGATTTTGCAACTAAAAGACGTCTATATTATACAGCATTGCTGCTGGAGGAGGAAGAAAATGAAGAATTAATATCATTTAATGACGTACTTAATCGGAAAAAAATGTCTCCTTTTTGCAGATCGTGAAACAGAGGGAGCAAATAAAATTTTGGTTAATAGGTAGGCTTGCCAGAAGTCCCGTTTTGACCGGGACAATCCCGGTTTTCAGACAAAGTCCCATTCGCCCGGCCAGTTTAATCCACGTCCCAGGAAAAAATAAATTCGATTACAAATGATCAAAAAGGCTTAAAAATAATCAAGTGTAAAGGATTATTTAGGATAATTATTTTATCATTTGTAACACCGAATTATAAAATTAAAACTGGATTAGTGTGTGTGGATTTTTACAACAAGATTTAAACCAAATAAGACTGTCTAAAAACGTCCGATAAAATGAAAAATATTTCTCAATAGTTCAACACTTTTTTTCCCTCATTCAAAGTGATTTTTTAACTAAAATAAATTGTAAATATTTTCTTCTAAGAAGTGAAATGTTCAAATTGTATCTGCTTACGTCATTTTTTATTACATTTGTTTTATGTTCATAGTTAGCAACCATTTATTCATAGCATTGAGAATAAACTGCCCTACACTCCAAAAATCAGCCACAGGTGTGCACCCTTTTTAATACTTGCAACTCGGGGGGGGGGGGGGGGGGTGTCCGTGTCCCGGTTGAACATTTTAGAAAACTGGCGAGCCTATTAATAGGCACCTTTCTAAGAACAGTGCCAAATTTCAGGAATGTTTTTGGTTGTCTCTAGAACTGTTTCAGTTTGTTTTAGATGCAATAGCTCCAGAAATTAAAAGCGTTGCATACAACACAACTAAGATGCCTATTTCACCAGGTGAAAAACTTGCTGTGACCCTTAGAAATGCACTTTTTTTTCATAATTTCAAATTTTTTCATTTAAATCAGGATCCGAAAGGGGCGATTAACCCCCCAACCCCCTTATCGGCCTTAACAACTTAACAAACTAAGTGCAGTTAAATTATTTGAATATGTATTTTGTCCCCCCCCCCCCCACCATGTACGACCTATTCTACACCAATAAAAGAGTTAGTGGCCCTTAATTAAACCGGATAATTTTTCAACCTGACAAGGCTGGGGAGGGCCTCCAGTAATTAAACCCCTCCTAACGGACAGTTTTAAATTCCACGGCAGCAAGGCATTAAGTTTAATATATTAAAAACCTCTCTCGTATGGATACCCTCAAATACAAACATGGACTCTATTTTGGGAGTTATTTACGTTGATGTATCCTTCCTTGCGGACAAATGTTTTGAAGAATAAGACAGTTTGCAGGCAATATGATGAAACCGTACCCTCTTGATTCAGCCTCTAAGGATAAGAAAAAAAGTAACATTCAATTATTGGGTTTGTAGAGCCCCATAGCATTGAAAGAAGAAACAGTAGATCTTCTTGTCGTAACATGCTACATACTGCACAGTATGCTAAGGAATCATAATATCACTGTCATAAATGATGGTGATAAATTAGAAATGCCAGAAGACAACATGGGTACCAATTGCATCTACAAACCAGAGACATCGCAGGTTTTCTTTTACAAATATCAGGGAAACCTTCGCATCTTATTTTAACTAAACATGCGGGAGGCAAGATGCACACTTAAATAGAAGAAACTGATGTTTTTATTATTGTTATTTATTTACTGTACATTTGCATATTTATGTATTCAAATTGTTGTTTTTGTACAGGACAATTTCACGAAAATATCAACTTGAGCATCAAAATTTCAATGTTATCAAAATACAAAGTAATATATATTATTTGAAAGCTTAAACTATCTATTTTAATACTGTATCACTTTAATTTTATATTAGAAACTGTTTTATTAAAAATAAGTCATAACAGATTCTGCATACTTTTCTAGAGAATTTTGTTTGATAATTTGTTACATTAATGTTTTTCAAACATTAATATAACAAATTCAATTCCGGAATCAATGTTTTTCTCAAAATATTTTCTAGCCAAAAAAAAAAAAAGAGTTATGTGTTTTGTAATGCACATTATAAAGTTTCTTACTACAACCTAATTGTTATAAATATTCTTATGATTCTCTGTTTAGGGACATAGTATTAAGTTTATTTTATGAATGTCAGTCATTAACCATAAAAAAGCAACTTTTTCCACTGAGCATGAAAATTTTTAGAGGAAACTTAAAAAAGTTCATACTTTCTGCCTACATTAAGAGTTTGTAAAAACTGAATAAGTAGAGTTTGAAATTCGCATTGGGAACACAGAAAATTCCTTGGTAACTGACTGACTTAATGTGGTAACTGACACTTTATTCAATTTTAAAATAACTACAATGTACTTAATGAAACACCCCTAAAATATTCCTCTTTTAAAAATAAATATGGAACAACCGAACTCATGAATTTTAAGACGGGTAAAACATTTTTAAAGTTTTATTTTTTATTTTTCCATATATTTTATTTCAACTTTAAAATAATTCATTCTATTTAGGTTTCATTAAGGAAATAATAAATGACTTGGGTGGAATTCTAAGTGAAAAATCAATCATTAATAATGTTTTCACTTTTTCTAATGCGATAAAAGAGAAAGTTTAAATGGCGTTGGTCTCACGCTTGACGCTGAAATCAAAGTCAAGTTGATTCCGGCGTGGCGATTCGCGACGGCGGTTTTGCTCGGGAGCGCATGCGCAGAAGAATCAACTTTTCCCCTCGACGAGAAGCGACGCCGGAGATTGGCGCTTTCGCTTCTAGGAAACCAGGGCTTTATTTGCAGTCGCCGCTACGATGTAAGAAATGGTTGTAAGAGGGGACAATTGATCTTATGCGAACGGGTAGTATGGGAAGTTTATTCTCACCGCCTTTTGTTACTAAGAACTAGAAAGTCACCCGTCAAGATATGACGGGTGAAAACTGCTTCTACTCTTCTAGATTTGAACTAAGAAATTGCCTGTTTGGTGATATTTTGCTAGTTGAAATTTTAACCCTAACACCAGTGGATTAACCCTAAACTACAGTAAATAGCTTTAAGTTTCTTCATTCCCCTGAATTGACCGTCTTACAGTAAAACAGTAAGTTAACGGATCGAGTTCAGCCTTGTCACAATAAAGCCATTCCCTGCATGTTAAATACAAAAACATATTATCAAATTATCATGCCTTGGCACGAGTTTCATTGTTGAAACACGTGGGTAACTCGATCATCAGCTATTATTTATGTAAGGATGAGTTGGTAAAATGAACAGCGTACATTTGCCGTATAGACTTACTTTTCAAATGTTCGCTCAGCGAGTTTTCCGCACACACTTCAAGATTGCCGCCCAAGCTCATGTTCCTGGAAGGCAATCAATTGTGATGTGGGTTGACACATTCCGGAGTACTGGGGCAAGATTAGCCGATAAATCCTGAACATAGCCATCGCTATGTCAGAAAGAGTTGACCGAAACTTCAGAAATCGGGTCACCCAGTGCATCACTAAGAAAGGGCGACACTTGCTCGATACAATTTTCAAAGCAGTTCCATGTAAATTTCCATGTTTGTAACATGTGGAGAATAAATGTTTAAAATGATACCTATAATGTCTTTTGTTTGATTGACCCTTCAAATAACCAAATACTGCCGCACCCTGTATTTCTTGCTCCTCTGCCAAACAAATTCTCATGGCCTCACTGCGCTACTGTTCTGGCTTTAAATCATTCTGACAAAAAGTTTTCAAATTAAAGCATTTTGAAATCGGGACTTAAATTATAATCTCCGTCTATCTCTTTTTTCAGTAGATAAAGTTCCAGTGTTGAATGCATTTTTTACTAATTTATAGCTCAGATGCATTTAAACATTTTAAACAGAAAACAAAATGTCAATACATTAAGAATTTCGAATACATTAAGAATGTCAAAAATCTCGGTGAGATCAGAAAATGAACTTACTTCTCTAATTTTCTCCAGCCCCAAAGTACAAATATAGGACGTTACATAAGCTTCTTGCCAAGACATTTGTTTGTGCATTCGCACCAAAACCACATGAGTGAAGAACACGAGGAAAACTGCATAAGCCATCTGGAAATGAAAGGTATTTTTAAATAACATTGTTTATTCAATTCTTTTTGTCGTATTTTGCATTTAGTTACCGTCCTAAGCCACGGCCAAGGCAGAAATACATAAAATGCATCGCCAGCTCAGTAATTCCATCCGATTACTGCAGTTTCGTGCTTTTTAGCACACTCATCAGCCCGGAATAGGATGTAACTGAGCTGGAGGTGGAAAACCTCTTAAGGGAGCCAAGAGAGCCAAACAAACTGGTAGCTAATGTAGAATTAGCACGCCAGATGAGTGACTGCAGCAATGGTGCGATTCAACTCAAACATTGATGGCAAAGCATGGTATTTTTAGTAAGTTACCGACTTAAGCCGGCTTAGTATCAGACTTCCAGAGGACATCTGCTTCCAGCTCGGTTGTTGTCTATTCCAAACTGATGAGTCCATAACAAGGACGAAACGACAGTCTCTGAATGGCATAACCGGGTTGTCGGTGTATTGTTTGTGTACATAGAGTAGAGGTAATGTGTTTGAAATCCAAAAATTTTAAGCATTTTTATTATACTTGGCCTGATTGTCACGGAGTAATCTGAGGCATGATTTTCCTTTTTATCTCAACATCTAGACCACTTAGAGACTTCTGGATTTCACTAAATGATTTGCTTAATCCCAAGGTACAACTTAACGCTGAAAAATGAAAATTCTAAAATAAAATAATTATTTCGGTTAGGATGCAAAACAGCAAATTTCATGTAATTTCCCAATTAAATAGTTAAATATAAAACCCATTGTTACAAATTTTGTTGCCTTGCAACAATAATGTTACTAGCAATCATAATGAAAATTTTGAATCAAGGCTTCTCTGAAGCAAGCATGAAATGTATTCAATATCATTGCTTTCTTAGGGTTTTAATCCTCATCTATGCCCATAATCGATAATGATTACGGGGCAAAGGAAAGAGACATATTAAGATCTTTATCGAGAGTAACTTGTATGCTGTGATACACAAAAAAATGGTTTGAAACCTTTTTATGTATAAATGTTTCTAATAATTTAGCACACAAATATATCTTAGAGAGGAACAAGAATAAATTTTTAGGCCTAATTGCTTAAAGTTTTAGACACGTATGTAGGATTCGTTTTCTTTTAGTATGGAGCATTTATATGAAAACTTAGGGTGACGTGTTTCGTGATGGTAAGATTATTCTACTTCTGAAATACATTTACACTAAAAATAATAAAATAACAGAATTTTTCAAAAGGATAAAATATTTTTTTTCGGTCAGAAAGGACAGTTTCAGTATTCCTGTAGTTTTCAATTATTCCAAGAAAATGACACCACAAACGAAGAAAACTGCGACTCAAGTCATTTCAAACCAAACTTTCCCGTTAAAAAAAATATGCATGCTTCAACACTCAAATTTATGATATAAAGCTTTTATAAAGAGAATTTCTTATTATCTAATAAGAAATTCTCTACATGACTTGAGTCGCACTTTTCTTCATTTGTGGTGTCATTTTGTTGGAATAATTGGAAACTACACGAATACTGAAAATGTCCTTTCTGACCGAGAAAATTTATTTTATCATTTTGAGTGCGTTATGAAAAGTGCTTAGTATTTTTTTTTTTTTTTAATTCTGTTATTACCGTGTGTCCCCAAAACTTGGTGATTGGAGCTCCGTAGAACTCGTATATCTTCTTTCCTAGCTTCAGAGGTTTCTGCTTGTTCTTCATGCGGTGTTTGTCGCTGTCCAAGCTCACTTCAAAAGGGAAAACTTTTCCGTTTTCAATCTTGTTCACCCTTGTGCTCGAGTTGCAGACGCTTCCAGATCGAATACTGACGTAAGACTACAGAAGAGAAGAAAAGATGGTTGCAAGTTTTTCAGTTCAAAAATTACGAACTGTTAATCATTTTATTTCAGAAAAAATATTGTAGGACATAAATGCAACGTTTCGTACGAAAACTAGCTCAATACATTAAAAAAAAATTACAGTAGAGACAAAAGACGTTTCACGGTCTGTAACTTTCACGATTTTTTTCTTTTTTCGTTTGAATAACAATTGGTGAACAATTTTATTTTCGTTTTTTTTAATCTTAAAAAAATTTTACTTCAAGTTTCTGCATAAATTTTTATTCGGCCCCGCCCGTGCAGATGGTCCTAAGAACGCATAGACGGTAGAAATAACCTTTGACGATCCCCGAGTTAGTTATGAATTTTCTCGTGACGTCTGTACGTGCGTATGCGTGTACGGATGGACGTATACAAAGTGTAAAAGACGTTAAAAGTTTGAAGCAAAGAAAAAAAAAGATCAAAAAAATATAAAATTAAATTTATATACGGGAATTGAGTCCCCTAACTTATATTTAAAGAAAGAGTTTCAATTGAAAAATAATGCCAACCCAAAAAGTTTGATATTAGTGCGACAAAGTTCGCCGAGAGATGATACGTAGGGTTTCGTTACTTAAAACACTGTGCCCTCGCTGTCAATAACACTTTTTGGGGGAAATATAGCAGCTAACAAGAGTTTAAAATTATATGGTGTGCGTAAAGAGTGTTTTTGTTTTTTTTTCCCCTTCAAATTGTACGAGCTTTTGTAGTATGTTTTTGCATATCATGGCGTAACATTTGCATTTATTTTTGAATAGCAATGCAAAATATGAGTACTTTGTTTTTCCCTTCGACAATCTGTCATTCTTTTGAAATGGCAATAAGTTCCAATTTCATCTTTTGTATGGTTCCCTAAAACTTTGCACTCTTTTATCTCGTTGAGTTTTGGTTGCGTAAATGACAAGTTTTTTTGTGTTACAAATATTTTTTGTTGGATATTACTTCCCTAAATATAAGTTAGGGGACCTATGGCACGTATAAAAAGTTAAATTTTGTATTTTGCGACTCATTTTTTTTTTCGCTTCAAACTTTCAATATCTCAACTCTGCATCTGGTTTTAAAATTCGAAGTATTCATCTAGGACCAACGGTTGCGAAAATAGAGGTTTTTGCATTCTAAACGGGAACACCCTGTGTATCTACGTATGTATCTCACATAACTCTTAAACGAAATGCCGCAGAAGGCTGAAATTTTGTATGTAGATTCCGAGTGAGGTTTAGTTGAGCACCCCCATTTTTGGTTGCATTCAGATGTTCCAAAAGGGGTCTTTTAATCTTTTTGCGGTAAATCAGGGTTAATTTCAATGCCGACGGAAGTGATGTTATAATTTGACACCAACTTAGTAATACATCACCAAATTGGTGACAAATTTGGCGAAAAAAATCATTTTTCGAATCTGGTTTTAATTTGGCGCTTTTGGCGATGTTCAGCGAACAATCCATTGAATCTTGTGAAAACTGTCGGTATTTAGAAAAGGAAACTGCGTATAAAGTTTTTCCATCGGTTCGCGACAAACTAGTGGCGTAATTATTTAAAGTGTTTTCTTACTTACTTTAAGGCACCACAATTGTATTGTATTTTTGTTCAAGAAGTTGTTGTTGAAGTTCATACAGCTTTATGCAATTCAAGATCACAGACGCTTATTACAACATCATCTTTCTTTGCATTTGGAAATCAAACTCTCTACGTTTACCTGCTCACTTTTATGTGTGCAGGAAAAGTGTTTAAAAAGTTATCCCTTTAAAAAGTGTTGCTTCTAACGCTCATACATGAGTACACTGAACCATTCTATTATTAAAAACCAATCATTTAATAGACGTAAAAAGAAGCAGTGTAGAGTCCACACCAGATTTTTTAAACTAGCAGTAGAGTCAATACATTCACAGGTAAAACTAATTTGGTTTGAACTGGTTTTGAGGTGAATCGGCCTTCTTTTCGTTTAAATTTTCCACTAGCTAAAGTTCCAGTTTATTCTATTCAATAAGATTTGTCAAAAAATAGTTTTGTGTTGTAGTCCTGGAAAAAACGGTCTGCGTGTGTGCATGTGAGGGAGGGCGGAGAGGAAGGGGAGATGCTTACAGAGATACGAATATAAGTTAATGATATAATATTGCGGAGGAGGTGACGATTGGGTGAAAATTTTTAAAACTGGTGAGACGCTCCAGTAAAGCGAAAAAATAAAAATGACACGCCATCCCCTATGCCACCCTCTCCTGATTCACCACTGAAATATTTAATCAACAATGGATAAATTCTTTTTTATATTATACGCAGTCAAGCACCATTTAAGGCGGTAAATAATACAAAAGGGCAAATGAAAACGAACATTCAGGTAAACGTGTGCCAAAATAATTGCAAAAGCTAAAATTCGGGGGAAAATGTCTTATCGGAAAATGCGCGTCAACAGGTACAACGTTTATATTCATGTTTAGTGGTGTCATCTATTGTCATTCAACAATACTAGGTATTCATCCACAAGAAAAGAGATGGATTAAAGTTCAAGCATTGATATTTTGTTTCTTTTTACCCAACCCCAAATGACTCTAAATAGGGTGAGTTGTTGTGGGAAATCTGATGTTTCTTTCGCTTTTCTTAACTGATCTTTGCTGGTTCCAATGTCAAATTATTTTCATACAAATGACGTTAGGGAAGCTGACCGATTCCACATCCGAATGATGGCAATTTAAAGCATCACAACTCTGACTCCTACTCTTTAAACTCAAAATTAGTCCGACTCCAGGCCCTCGGAGGGTTGCAGACTTGGAGGAAAAATGACCACCTCCGATTCCTGGAATTTTAAAGCTACCGACTCCAATTCCTTTATACCAAATCGTCGCCTCAGAGCAAAAGTAGGATATCTTAGTGTTATTCCTGGAAATAGATGTCTTATTAGTGTTGCTCTGAGGAGACGAAATGATGTTTCCGCTTCAAAGTTTCCGTAGTCAATTTTACTGTGTCTTTTACCATTTGCAATTACATATGAGTACGAAATAGGATTTTCAACATTTAGGTGAACATATAGGGCCTGGTGGGGTGAAGTGGTCATAAAATCGCAGGTTTTCAGCTTCGCGCGCGCGGTGAATAATAAATACAATAAATTCTTTAAACATTTCAACTTTTTTTGTTATTGTTTTACATTGCAATATTAAAGAACACGGAACATTGAATTTTAGGGAAAAAAAATGATTTTAGTAGTTTTATAGCACTTTTCCCCTCCATATATTTATGACCACTTTATCCCATGGGGTGGGGGGAAGGGATCATAGCATGGGGTAAAGTGGTCACAGTTAAAAATAGATGCCAAACCGTTATAAATAACACTAATATTTGTATATATCTGTTATGTAAACTTGTGTAAACACGTTTACATAACAGATCTCAAAAGTAAGTCGATGAGTAGATACATGTATGCATCAGATATATGCATGCACGTGCCTACTCAAGTATATACGTGTATACACAAGTATATAAGCATGTATACGTGATTACCTACAGGAGTGTATACGTGTCTACAAGAATATATACGTGTGACGTGTACATACGTGTGACGTGTATGTACCTGTCACGTGTATATACGCGAATAAATGAACATCATATACGCGTATGCATTGTATCTTGAGTATACAGGCGCATACCTGAGTATATACCTGTATAGTAAACGTATATACACACATACAAGGGTACATACATACATATTCGGGTATACAGGAGTTAATTCGTGGATACATCCAGTGTATCTCTGGGTACGTGTCTACTGACGTATATATACATAATGAACAACGAGTATATACGTATGTATACGTGTAAACACGATTATATACCTGTATATACGTATATACCTACATTTATGTGTATACACCAGTACATGTATGTATACATGAGTATATACGCTTATATACATGTATGCCTACAGAGTGAATCCAAGCTCTTGGGCAAAAATCCAAGCTCTTGGGGTGTGAGAGAGGAGGATAAGAAGCAAAGAATCATAAGGAACCTATGGTCGCTGACGCGCTTCATGCACACAAAGCCAGATACTGATGAATGCAAAACAGGTCAGAAATTTGTTGCATAAAGATGATTTTATCCAACATTTTAGTTTTTAAGAAATATTTACAACACTTGTTAAAAGTTACGGTCTGTAGTAGTATTTAATACACACATCGCAACAAAGGCGCAGCGGCAGACGAAATTTTCTCAAAGTCTCGTTATTGCAACAGAGAGTGATTTGTGATTGCGACGCATGTATTACAGCTGCTGGCTGCAAATTTCATCAATCGCTTTAAAACTTTCTAAAAACCTAAAGTATTATGTAAAATTGTCTTTGTGTAGTAAATTTGTGACCAGTTTTGCATCCATCAGTTTCTGACTTTGCGTGCATGTAGCGCGTCAGCATTGTGTTTGTAGCCATATGTTCCTTATGATTCTTACTTCTTATCCTCCCCTCCAACACCTTTTAAAAATTTGCTCAAGAATTTAAAATCACCCTGCATACATGTATATTGTTCACTCCTGTTTGTGAAAATTGCAACACCACGAAAGACTTACGCGAGTGAGCTGAAAATTGCAGGAAATGTAAAATAGGGCATGATATGAAAATGATTAGAATTGCAGTCCGGTAGCGCATGCGTATGCTGAGCAGCGCCCTCTGATTGGCGGATCGAATCGAATATAAATAGACGGCTGTAGTAGTATGATTATCGGTGGTTATATGCTAGAGTAAACCTTAACTGAATCTTTACTATGCCTCTTCGACGAAAGAAAGCGAAATTTGAGCAAATTTCGGAGTTTGAACGGGGCAGAATCGTGGGCCTTCGTGAATCTGGATTGTCTTATCGTGCAGTAGCCATTCGTGTGCAGCGTAACAACAGCACAATCATGCGTATTTGGAAGCAGTAGACGGACGAGGGTCGGACAGCTCGTAAATCCGGGAGGGGACCCCGAAATGTGATGTCAGCTCGTGACTACAGATACTTGGTGCGTATGGCGCTGACGGATCGCACAGCTGTGGACGGACGGCAGCACAGTGATCAGCAGCAACAGGTGTTTCATTGCGTGCTTTATCAATTCGGAGACGGCTGCTGCAGCGTGGGCTGCGCGCAAGGATTCCTTTATACAGCATTCCTCTCACGCAAAACCATCGGCGCCTGCGGCTACAATGGGCCAATGTGCATAGAAACTGGCGTGCTGATTGGCAGCAGGTCGTCTTTTCTGACGAATCCCGCTTCAATTTGTGGCACTATGATGGCCGAATTCGTGTGAGGCACTATGCCGATGAACGGCTAATTCCGGAATGCATTATCGAATGCCACAGTGGACGAACACCCGGAGTTATGGTCTGGGGTGCCATAGCATATCATGGACGATCACAATTGCTACGAATTGTGGGCAATTTGAACAGTATCCGATACATAAACGAAGTTTTACACCCCAAGCTATTCCTTTTTTGCAAGGATTGCCACGGGCTGTATTCCAGCAGGATAATGCCCGTCCACATGTTGCCTGGACTGTCTAATTCTACCCTGATTCGCAGCAGGTACAGCTTCTCCCTTGGCCTGCATATTCCCCGGATATGTCACCGGTTGAACATGTGTGGGATTTCGTTGTGCGGCGTCTCGCTCGTGATCCTCGTTCTGTTACTTCGACAGACGAACTTTGGTCGCGCATACGAACAATATGGAATACTTTTCCGCAGGCAGATATTCAATATTTGTTTCACTTCATGCCGAGTCGAGTAGCAGCTCTTACTGCGGCACGTGGTAGCCACACAAAATACTAATTTCTATCTCATTTTATTGTTTGTTTGGTTTGAAAACGTAATCATTTATTTGTACCATTACCACTCAACTGTGTATTAAATTTCATTCATCTATGATGCTTCCTTCATGGTGTTGCAATTTTCACAAACAGGAGTGTATTTAAGAAAATATGGCACAAATCAATAAATGCCCAAATACTTGAATCGCTGTAAATGCTACGAAACTTAAATTTTGGGGTCCGTTACAAATGACTCTTATTGGGCACTCTCCATATTTTTTTACCCTTACGTCTCTAATATATTTCACCCTTCACTTTGAAAATCTCGGGCCCCCTTCAGGCTCGGGCCCTGGCCAACAGGTTTCCCTTCTCCCCCCCCCCCTCTGGGGTTCACCGCATCTGGTTATATTTCGATTGTAACTATTGAACAAAATCAGTAAGTGAATAAAATAAAATAAAATAATAATTGTAATAATGAAAAGAGGGAGAAAAAGCACGGATTCACGAAAGAAACAGGACATTAAAAAGGGTTTCACTATCCGAAGAATTAAGGAAGTCTAATTCAAACAAAGAAACATGGTAAAAAAAAAACTTACATCGTATTGTTCTCTGTGAGGCCTAGGCGTTTGCCGAACCATTTTTTCCTTTTCTCCGGAACATTCGACTTCATCATCCAACTCCGCCATTTCTAGATTGTGCTCTTCTTCAGTCTGCGGCATTAGTTGAAGTTCTTCTCGACTGCGAAACTCCAAATATATAATTGTTACAGGAAAAAGCAAACCTAAAAGAACCTAAAAAATAATTTTAAAAAGGGTTCTTTATAAAGTAGCTTTTGTTATTTTTGTATGCGCATAGAATCACATTTTTTTTTTTTTTTGTAGGAGTAAAATTTGCTAGTGGAAAAAGAATCTTCCCTCTCGGGAAGATTGAGCTTCCTCTCAGAATTTTCCGAGAGGGGGGGGGGGGGGCAAAAATCCTTAAAAAATCCAGTTTCTGTTTCTAAAGGTTCTTTTTTCAGATTTCTTTTTGAAAGAAAGATCCAAGTAAGAAAAAATACATGCTGCATAAATACCTTACCGGAATTAAACTGGAAAATCCATTACGCTTTTATGCTAATCCAGTAATCTGATTCAACAACTAATTGTGGAATTGCACTGCGGTTGTACATAAATATACTTATGTACAGAACTTCTAAATTAGTGGAGTGGGATGGGGAGAGACTAAAATTTAATTTGAATTCTATTGGGTCACTTTCGGAAGAATTATTTATAGCATTCGTGAGTCTTTTTTCAATGTGCAGAATGTAAAAAAAGAAAAAGAAAAAGAAAATCCCCAAACAAAAAGTAGGGAGCCCCTAACTTTCTCTAACATCAGAGGTCAATCGGGCCATACTTCGTGGTGTAGTCCTAGAAAAAGGATGGTGAAGGAATATTTGCAAATAAAAGTATAAGTTAATAAAATCAAACAGTGAAGAAGCTTTTATGTTAAAATTTCAAAAAGAGGGGGACGCTAGCGTAAAAATAAAAAAAGTAAAGGGACTCTTGTGCACCTCTTCGTTTAAACCACTGTCGTTCGCAATGTGAGGGTGTTTATTGTGTCAACCCTCCAGAACTCTTGGCCTTTAACGTTGTCCCAAATCCTAAAATGTTAATTACAGTTCGTCCCACTTCTGGCCGGACCGACAGGCTACATGCAAGCTCCAAGTGTTTCATTCCTAACCTCCCGCGTATAACCGTGCATTATATTACCGATATTAATTGCTCATTTAATGTACCCAACATTTATCACACTCCAGAGCCCCCGTAACTACCAGTATTTGTGCTTTTACCGGTTGAATGGGGCCGCGACATATTTAACATGTCCCAATGGCCATTAATGAACACGGAGGATTTTCGTCCAGTTGGCGTCGAAGACGGGACCCTTCGGTTAAGACTCCTGCACCTTTACAAAAGATCACTGCCTTCAATGCACCCAATAGAATTAATAATGAGTACTAAGCTTTATTACAGGTGGTGTTAAAAGCTTTATGAATACATCATTCGTAGCGCGCATGTTGTCTGCCGGCCCAGCCTTATTTGGGACGCACTGTAATAGGGACATTCTAATATTATGTTTCCTCATAGCATTACTTTCCATCTCTGGCAAGTTGAGTTCGGCTGCCAGACCGATTCAAGGATTCCATTAGTTGAAATAGTTGAGGTGAGAAAAAACGGCTTGGGAACTTGCGGCTTTAGTTGACTGTGTATTGGCAGACATTTGGCGAACAATATTACTATACCTAACTAGAGCCGCTATATAGATATATACTATTAGCAAGCGGTACAAGATTTTCTCGCTAATAAAAGAGTTGCAATGATAGTCCAACCAAGGCTAACAATGCCTCTTCTTACTGATTGCTCTCCCTTGAAAGAAATGGACTTGTGATGATGATGATGACTTATTCTTCCGATCTAGCCGCAGGTTAGACCAGGTCCATGAGCCCAAAAGTCCCTAAAAAATCATAAACCAGGAGAGGACTGGTGTAAATGTCCCCTCTGTCCAGTCCCGCACAATTCAAAAGATGGTCTGGGGAGATGCCTGTACCAATCTACATTTTGTACAGGCCTCAAAAACTTTTTCACCTAAATGAAAAGAAAGGCACTTAATGTGCCCACTTGCAAGCCTGCTGATTGTTGTTAGGAAGATTCTGTCTTGATGGAAAGGGCACCACCTGGGGACTGCATATTGTACCAGAAGTGAGTCGGAGGAGTCTTCCAAAGTTTTAGGTTCAAAGTCTTCACTTTAGAACAAATTTCTGAGAAGGTCAAAGTTCTTCTCGACACCAAATTTTCAGTGACACCTACCCGTGTGGTGACCGGGTTGCCCCAAAGGTGATCATGTGGTAACCAAGGGGCAAGAAATATCCCAATGTATCCCCATGCATGTCGTAATAGGCGACTAAAATGGGGTTGGGGGAAATGTTAATAGCCGTACCCTGTAAAAATAAGGGAGCCAAATCAGTCCCCTTCCTTCGGGTGTTAAAGGTCTTCGATCTCCAATGGCTGTACCACGTTTCCTTTACTCATGAGCTCTTTTAGTCAATGGATTTGTTCAAGGCCATAACTGAACTTGTCGGAGCTGAACAGTACAAAAGGACGCTTGCAAACAGAACCGCACAGAGCGGTTAAAATATAACTGATAGTGCTCCGATGCTTATAGTTTCGGTCCTCCTGAACAGATTTCATTGAAACTTCAAAGATACGTTATGTGGCTTATGCGAACAAAATTATTGCACACTAAAATGTGCACTAATTTTCACTCTGCCTCAATAACAGTTCGATTGTATTTACTATGCAATTTTGAAGAAAAATTTTCAGCCTTATTATAGTTATGTAACTTTCAATCTACGGAACATCTACGAAGCAGTGTGTGCTAGGAAAGCACTGTGCTTGGCAGCAACTACAATGCCAAGACACGTGTGCTTCCTCCAGTTCTGAAATTTGTAGGTCAGAAATCAATCACCTAAGAATACTTATATACCTTTTAATACTTCTATGTCCTCTTACTAAGCTTACTTGAAATTTTTTTTACTAGTTTGTGCAATTCTTTCCCTTTCCTGGCATTCTAATTGTTAAATTAAGGATTTCATATTTTGTCATTCCAAAATAATCCTAAATTCAGGTTTATGTCATGGATATGTCAGTGTATGGATGGTATGTCATTATGATCATGCAAGTACCTTTTGGAAGCAAACCATACCTTGAGTTTGGTGTGTTTTCGCGTCCTGAGTCCACTCATCCAAAAATAGACTGCTCGCCAGGAAAGCACTGTGCTTGCACTGCAATGTCAAGACACTTGTGCTTGCTCCAGTTTTGAAGTTCGTAGGTCAAAAATGAACCATCTTATTATAACTATATAACTTTCAATACTTCTATGTCCTCTTTAAGTATGCTTACTTGAAAAGTTTTTGTTAATTTGTGAAATTCTTTTCCCTCTGACATTGCACTTGTTAAATTAAGGGTTTCATATTTTGTCATTTAAAATAACCTTAAATTCAGGTTTATGTCATGATGTCACTGTATGGATGGTATGTCATTCTATGTCTTTAAGACTTTGATTACGTTTTGGGATCAAACCTTACCTTGAGATTGGTGTGCTTCCGCGTCCTGAGTCCACCCATCCAGAGATCGGCTACGAGCATCTGCGAAGCAGTGTGCGCTAGGAAAGCACTGTGCTTGGCAGCCACTGCAATGCCAAGACACGTGTGCTTGCTCCAGTTCTGAAGTTCGTAGGTCAGAAGTTGGAGGGTGATGTGGACGTCGGACCTGTAGCAGTAATCCAGCAGGTCCAGAGCGAGGTTTTCGAATTCTCTGAAAAGAGACATAGTTACTATAGAAGCAATGCACAAAAGTAGAACAATTATGGGTACTTATACGTAATGTGTACTGTCGATTAAGGCTTAATTTATAACAAAGTGGGGGGGGGGACTTTATTCTTCATAACATTTATGCATTCGTGTACACGCAAATATAAAGTTGTTAAAGGGTAACAATAAAACAAATAAATAGATAATGATAATAATTATTTGTAAGAAAGAAGAGCGTTCTACTTTACACGTTTTACACTACTAGAGCCGAGCGTCCTTGCGTTTACTTACAAATAAACCTCTGTATCTCGGGGTGCTCTCATCAAGTTTTCAGTACCAAAACGTTTGAAATTATCCTAAAGCAGATTGCAGTTCAGCTATTGAGAAGGACATTATTTGAAAAAAGTCATTTGTTGACAAGTGGAATGTTAATTAATTGAAAAAGTAATCAATTCTTAATATTATAATGTAAAATAAGGCAAAAGTTAGTCCAAGATATGAGGAAGGAAAGTATTTTTTAAAAATGTGTTTCAGTATAGTACGAGAAATGAGTCTTTGGACGGTGAGACTTTTGGCGGAAGTATACTTTTAGAGGCAATTGCGGTAGGCATTTAGTATTAAGGGAGCGTGTTTTAAGAACAACGTTCTGTCATGGATTTCTTTAATTACATCCACGGTTCCCCTTAAACCTGTAACCAAAAAAAAAAAAAAATCCTTGTAATGAATTGAAACAAGGTTTTTAAAATAACTACCAATTTTCGATCATGTTTTTTTTTCCTTTACTATTTTATTTTCAATGCCTTTATTTATTATTTTTCGCTGGAAAAAAGTGAAAATAAAGAGAAAAAAAACAGGCAATTCTTCCTTCCTTTCTTCCACTATTTTATTATTTTTGCATGTCATTAAAAATTTCAGTTCATTCGTTTGCGGCTGATATAGTCAATCTAACAATTCTATTTATTTTTTGGTTTAGATTGTCCATTTTTGAAATTTTAACATAAAAAATTACCTTGCATTATTTCTCATTTCTGCACATACATCGGCTTCCATATCATCTTGCGCTGCTTCTTGCGCCATGGCCTTGTATAGCTTACAAGCTACCAGAGCCTAGGAGGAAGAATAACGTGTCTTTTACAGTTTTACTGAACTTTATTCATGAAACAACCTATAAAACTTGAGCTGTTTATGTCAAATAAATAAATAAATAAATAAATAAATAAATTGAAATAAAATTAATTAATTAATAAAATAAATAAGTAGCTTATTGATTGACGGTTGGAAATTGAACTGAGAAAGCAAGTATTCCATTTCCAAACTGCATGAAAATTTAATTCTGTAAATTGGTTTAAAGTTGTGCTATTCACAACTCCAATAAACTACAGGGGGCGCTGCAACCACTGTCTAATGGCAGATGAAAAAGGTAAAACAAACAAATGCGGTAACTTATAACGAGCTTTGATGCTTAGTGAATGACAGTATTTTTTCATCGTGTTTGTGAGAAGCTTTCTTTTCTATTCTTCTGAAATTACATTACACCATAAACTGTCTGAAGCCTGTAATTTACCTCAAAGAAAACAAGCAGAATGGAATGTTTTACCTTTTCGGTAGTCTTGTTAATGACCGCAAGGTAGCGTATTCGAGCTCTGAAGATGCAAATATCACACTTTTTCCTCCGTCTCAAAGTAGTCGCTGCATTTAGGACTAAATTTACACCTTAGTTCACTACATTAAGTTGCTAAATTTTGCCAAAATGTAGCAAATGTTTTGCAACAAAGATGTAGCTGCGAATTTTTGTCTAAAATAAGTTTGAATACTGTTGTTCTAAATTTTGGAAACTGGTGGTAGAATCCTTAGAAAACGGGTTGTGGCTAAAAAATGTCTAAATTCTGGAGTTTTCAAACTAATTTTGTACTTATTTAAGGAAGAAAGGAGGGAATGCTTAGAAAGTAAATGTTGTTAAATTTTAACAGCATTGCATTCTTAACGCTCTAAAATAGTTGAAAAACCTTCAAGTCATCAGTATTAATAATCAGTACAACAGTAGGCAGATCTACAAAACAGAAATTCTTAATTATATATATATATACACACACACACACACACACACATATATATATATATATATATATATATATATATATATATATATATATATATATATATATATATATATATATATATATATATATATATATATACATATATATATATATATATAATGTTGGTATGTTGATTAAACATGCTGTAAATTACCGCTCATAAATTAGGGCAATGTAAAAACTACAAGAAATGTACCAACAGCCCGATTGTGACATCCAGAGCCTGCAGTTTCGACTTTGTTATGGGTTCATTAGCCTGAAATAGTCAATTAACTAGTTTGAAGGTATTCTCGGCTTCAATGAGAAGACAGCTGCCTCCAGCTCGGTTATTAATAGAAATCGGTAATGCTACAGAGGGGCGTGCACGGGGGGGGGGGAGGGACACCTGTTGGCCCGTCCAGATATGCGGCTGGATAAAAGATGGATATGGACAAAGATACTTGATTTTCACAGGAATGAGTGAAAACCAGTGAAATCCCGGAACGTTACCCGAAACTATTCTGTGACATTCAGTAAGTTACCGCCCTATAGCCAGGGTTACAGCAGAAATACATGAAATACACCGCCAGCTCAGTCAATTCCAGCCGAAGACTGCAGTTTCTTGTTTATTAGCACTCATCAACCCGGCTTAGGAAGTGGCTGAGCTGGAGGTGGAAAACTTTTAAGGAAGCCAAGAGTGCCAAACAAACTGGTAGCTAATATAGAATTATAAGCATGAAACTGCAGTCCTCGGCTGGAATTGACTAAGCTGGCAGTGTATTTCATGTAATCTGTGACGTTTCGGAATTTTCTTACAGTGTATATTGTAAGAATGCGTTTGTTCATTTTTCAATCTCAATTATATACAGTGGCTCCCAAAAGTCTTCGTACACTTTGAAATTTTTTAGTAAAACCAAAATAACGCGAAACTGAATTCGAATATGAAGTTTAATATTTTTTCACATCATTCCTACGTCATTCTAAATAAAATCCTGTAGTTTTTTCGAAATATTGATGGATTTTCTTTTTGAAATGGGTCAAAAAACGAAGAGACAGAGAAATAATACGCCACAAAAGTCATCGTACACTCAAATATTTCCGAATAAATTCATAATTAAAATTATCATATGTCGTTTTTTTATTATTTTTGCATTGTGTGGACCCTTAAAAGTCATTTGGCTTTAATTTTTTGTTAATTTATTCCCTAATATTGCGTTTATTACTTTAAAATAGCTGGTATTCGTAAAAAACCACAAGCACTATTCGAAATTTGAATTTTTTCCTCGCAGTAGCGGTAAATTGGTTTGAAAGGTCTCTAAATTAGTTAATTTATTCCATTCTATAGTAAAGTGCTTGATAAAATGCTTCAAATATAAGAACTGGTCCGAAAACAAGGTAAGAAAAGGTCAACCGGTAAAGTTGACAAAGTGTGATCGCACATTTACAATTAAAAAAATTATGCAAAATACATATTTGAGTGTTGTAAAGGTTTCTGCAGAGTTAAATGAAACTTTTTACATTTAACTTTCACCTAAAATTATTCTCCAAATTCTCTGATTAGCTAGATTAAATAGGACCTCTTCCCGCAGAAATTTTCTTGGTCGTGCGAAAAACAGAAAGCTTAACGTTTTTCGTCGCAAAATCAATGATAAATAAGCTCAAAATGTTTTGGCATTACGTCTTACTTACAGATGAAGAAAAATCCATCATTTTTGATTAAATTGTCGTATAATTGTGAATAGAAGAAAATATTAGGAATTTAATCTTAGGAACTGAGTTTGACCAGTCAATCAGAACTGTGAAGGTGTTCTAGTGTGAGGGTGCATATCAGCATCAGGACTTGATAGTTTGGAATTTTTTGATAAAATAATGAATAATGCTGTTCATTTAAATATTTTAAAAACCAATTTTAAACTCTTAGCCAAAAATTTGGTTATCGAAAACAACTTTGTTTTTTTTATCAAGATAACGATAAGAAACACACGGTTTTCAACGTTTGCGTCTAGTGCCTCAAAAATTGTCCTAAAGTTTAGAAAATATCCCTTCAATCTCCAGATTTAAACTTAATGTCACATATTTAGAGATATCTGGAGACTAGATTACGAAAATACGGCTTTGAAACGAAAATAGAGCTAGAAACAGTAAAACTCGAAGTGTAGTTGAGCACTTACTCAGAAATTACGCAAAAAAAGAAAGAAACGAGCTGATGTGTGCATCACATGACTTCCTTTTACTCCAATTTAATGTCATTTCCCCATTATTCGCTATTTTAATGTGATTCAATATTTATTCTCTAAATATCACCAACAATGGCCAAATTGAAACCAAAAAAAAAAAAAAAAAAAAAAACTCCGCCAAATTTGTCGCCAAGTTGGCGACAAAACTTGGCGACCAAAAGACTGGCGATATATCGCCAAGTGTCCGACAAATTATAACGAAACTTGAGTTTACATCGAAATTAACAATGATTTCCCCCCAAAAAGGTGCAAAAGACCCCCTTAGGAACATCCGAAAGCAACCAAAAGGGGAGGTGCACAACTAGGCCCCACTACGAGTCTATGTACCAAATTTCAACTTTCTAGGACATACCATTTTTGAGTTATGCGAGATACATACGCACATACACACATACATACAGACGTCACGAGAAAAGTCGTTGTAATTACCTCGGTGATGGTCAAAATGGATATTTCGCGTGTCTATACATTCTTAGGCACTTTTCCGCATGTGGTCGAATCGAAAAAAAAACTCAACATTCATTTGGGGGTGAGCAAAATGGAAATTAAGGGCGATTTTTGAGTGAAAATTTTTTCGTGAATACAATACTTCCTTTTTTGTAAAAGGAAGTAAAAAGAATAAAATCTATTCCCAGACGTTTAAAAGGTGTTGTTGATACTGTATGATATTCTACTAAACAATAACTTAATAAAAAGTTAGATTATTCAATAATATATAGACATTTTTTAAAGTGTACGAAGACTTTTGTGAGATAAAATTTCCGGCACATTTTGGTTTTTGATTTTTAAAAAATTAGGTTTTAAATTTTGATTAAAAAATTTTATGTAGTTTTATTGAAAAATGATCATGGATCTTATAATTAAATTCCTATTCCGAAATATTAATTCTAACTAATGGCTAGAGTCCTATTTCATTGAAAGTCGTAGGTGTACGAACACTTTTGGGAGCCACTGTATGTGAATGTCAGTTGAACGGTGCGGAACAGTACAGAAAGGTTTTTCACTGAAAATCTGGGATGCGACTCTGAGTATGCAACATACGAGGCTTCCAATGTTTTTTCAATTCTTTTTGAAACGTGAAAATATTTTCGAACATAGAGCTCATAGGAGTAAGTCACATACTTACGTAGTTTTACGCCGAAAAATAAGAGAAAAAAAGATGTGAAGCAAAACCATCGAAAAAAAAGAACGGTTTGATCATTTAAAAAATATTTTACGGGGGTATACAGTATACCTCCATGAGTTTCTCAACTTGCTCGAAATCTTCATGCCTTTGAACTTCGCATTACCTCTATGCATTAGCCATGCCTGAATATGTGTTTGAAAAGTTCTTACATGTACATGAACTACTGTACTAGGATCATCAATAATGTTAAAAAACAAGGCCCCAGGAGTTGGTTTTGGTCCCCGAATCCGGTGCTGTTGCAGTTACGGACTCTCACTTCTTGTAACCTTCTCAGCTACGGACTCTCACTTCTTGTAACCTTCCCAAAATTATATCTAAAGTTTGACCACGAAAAGAAGGCATATGACCTTGAAGCGAAACATCATTTGTAATAGGTAGAATCTGCCAGAAAGCCCCGACTAGCAAGAGGCATGTGGTCTCGCTAATCCTATCTATTTCAAAATAATAACAAAAAAAAAAAAAAAAAAAGTTTGAATTTTGTCATCTTGAATTCAAATTATGTTTTTCGCAATCACGAGTGTGTGTGTAAATGTAAGCGTGTGTGTTTGTGTGCCTGAGGTATGTATGTGTGCGTAGGCATGTGTGTAAGTGTGTGTGGGGGGTATGTGTATGTGTGTGTAGGCATATGTGTTTGTGTCTGTGCGCAGGCATGAGTGTGTGGGTAGTTGTGTGTATGTGAGTGTGTAGGTGTGTGTATGTGTTTGTGTATGTGTGTAGGTGTGTGTATGTGTTTGTGTATGTGTGTAGGTGTATGTATGTGTAGGTGTATGTATGTGTAGGTGTATATATGTATATGTGTGTAGGTGCGTGCATGTATGCGTGTAAGTGTGGGATATTGACGAAACCTGGAGACGGTTTTCGCTAGAGGTGCAGCATCGTGAGGAGCCGGTCGACGTTGATGCTGCGGAGGGTGCTAGTGGGAAAAATCAAAGGAACGTCAAAAACAGTCAAATGAAAGCAATAAGCAATCGTGATTGCTCAACAACCTATTACAAATGATACAAATGATGTTTTTGCTCCTACGTCATCCACCTTCTTTTCGTGGTCAAGCCATACAGAGCCCTTGAGTGTTGTGTCTGGATCACTTGTTTCCTTTTTTTCAGAAACAGAAGAGTTGCCGTAAGTTTATCTGCAATTAGGAATTGCTGGGAGCTGAGTTGGTCAATTTTATAATGTCAATACATTTTATAGATTAATGCGATTGAAGTCTGATGCCTTACTCGGCCTCATACATCCTATTTCCCCCCCGTCCAGGTCACACGCCCTCCCCATCTCCATTCAGACGTGTGACGGAAAAATAACTCTTGTGCAATAATGCAAATATTAATGGGGTTACATTTTTGTGTTGACCCCTTTTCCTCCTTCTTTATATGGAAATCAACATCCATTGTTTCACTTTGAAAACATTATACGGTCCGTCAAAAAGAAGAGAAATTGATATTTTAGCATATCATAAAAAGTACTGTATATTTTTTGCCCAAATTTTAGTTATACGTTTTATACCTCTTCTAGATTGTTTTTCCATCATAATATGGTTCCATATCATATTTTTTCATAAAAAATTTTAACTTTTTTGATGTAGTAAATAACGTTTTTATTGTTGGACTGGTTCACACTTTGATATAAAAAAACAATCGTTGCTGTCGCCAAGGTGGTTCAGGTATTACACGCAAAAGTATCACGCATGTTTTCAACATTACGAGATTCACCCTTGCGAAAACCAATGGAATCAAGCCATTTTTATTACAAAATCACCTTTATTTACATCACTTAATTATAAAATAAAAATCACCACTTAATATGCCCCCCCCCCCCCACCCCTTTTTGTCCAACACCATTTTCACTCTACTGGGCATAGAGTGAACTAGAGTTTTGCACTTTTCTTCGAATTCTTGATTTCTAACCATGCTTTTAGCAAAGCACTAATCATTTGTTCTTTTATTATGCAATCTGATTTTCACTCAATGTCACAAGGGCCTGCCTCCTCCCTGGAGAAATATCTATGGCTAACAAAAAGATATAAAGTGACTGGATTGAGGAAAAAAAGCAAAAATATGTAGAAACTTACATCTTTTAAACAAAACCCAATATTTATGACAAAAACACGTGAGATAATAGTTCCTAATCAACTGTAGGCTAAACAGCTGTTACAAACAAAGATTGAACAACCTAAAAAATTCGAAAATTGAAAATTTCCAACTTGATTCCATTAATTCGCCCAAGGTTGTAGGTTTTTTTTTAGTCTACTTACCTTGCAAAAGTCAAAGAAAGAAGAAAAAAGCATAAAAGAAGGCTTAATGCATCTTGAAAATATCGCGAAAAAAAAATTAAATAAATATCGAAAAATTAAAAATTTTAAAGTAGGCTTTTGAGATGGGGAAAAATGGCTGTCGGTCTGTCTGTCCCCTCCATTGAGCTATAACACTAAGAGGAGAGAGAACTTCCCATTCTTCTACACTGAGGCTCACGGTCTGAATTTCGAGCGAGTTTGGCAAAACCAATTGTATTATAAAACATGTTGTTTAATGGCAAAAGACCGCTTCTTTTGCCACAACGATTTGAACATATTAAGGATTTGAAAAATGCACGGCAAAAGGCTTTACATGATAAAACTTGAGTTTAAATGTTAAAAGTGCGATTCTTTTGCCATACTCGCTTGGACAAAAAACGGACCGATTAGTTCGCTCTCCTCTTTTAGTGTTAAGCTCAATGGTCCCCTCCTTCTAACTTTTGAGTGAATAGTCCGATTCGAACAATTTTTTTTTTGTTCAAAAGATCACGGCGAGGATACCTCATTCCTACATTTCCTTTTTTGATTCGAACTATTTTTCGTTCAATTTTGAACAGTTCACAAAAACTTAACCTTCGGGGAGCCTACGGGGAAATTCAAAGAAATTCCGAAATTAGAGGCGAATTTGCCTCAAACAAACTTTGTAGGAAAAAAAGCTTTTGATTAAAAACATGTATATAAAATATCATTTTGATTTCAACAATTTTCCGTTCAATTTTGAACAGTTCAAATCCCTTAACATTAGTGCCTATGGGGAAACTGAAAGTCAATGTAGATTTCGCACTTGAAAGTGGATTTACTTCAAACAAATTTTGTTGGGAATAGCTCTTGACGACAAACTCCTGACTCCGACTCCTGTGTCCGACAATTAGTCGGACTCTGACTCCCCAACTTCGACTCTGACTTCGTAGCTTTGGCAAAAATTTATACACAGAGGAAAAATAATTCACTCCGACTCTTGGATATTCGACTCCGACTCTTTTATCTCAAAATAAGTCCGACTCCGCAAACATTGGCAGCTCTAAGGGAAATGACGAATTCCAACTCCGAGTCTTTGAATTAAATACCTTCGGCTGCCGAATCTGACTCTTTTATCCCAAAATGAGATTGACTCCGACGCTGCAGCCATGGTTTTAATTGTGAAATAATTATTGTTAATTTGACTTGTTTTTGTTTTCACTCTGAAGTTTTAGCTTATGTATTCAGTTTTCGGCGGATGAACTCGGAGTCCATTATGTTTCTACATAAAGATATGCGAATATGATTTTCTTCTTTTTTATTTTTTGACAATGAAAATTATTCTTTTAAGTTGACATTTTATCGTTTTCATTTAATTTGGAAAGTACATTAATTAATTTAAAAAATATTTTTGGCGACAAGGGAAAAAACGATTTTTTAATATGATATACTTATTTTAATGAGCTTATTAATTTTAATTATTATTTTTTTCCCTATGACTACCAACTTGCATAGCTGCTAAGGGGATCCTGTGAATTGCAAAACGACAGCTTTGTACGCTTTTAGATTCGTAGTCTCTAGTAATGGATTTTGCTCTTTAGATCCGTTCTTGAATTGAGTTCAGCCTAGGACTTTTCGCTGAAATACAAACCCTTATATCTGCTGCTCTATTCAATTCGGAACTCCAGCGCTCGAATACGCTACCTTGCGGTGATTTACAAAACTGCCGATGAAACTAAAACTTTGCCACGTTGCGTTCCACGCGTGTGTCTGTTGACGTAAACACAGGCAGTTTGTTCTGAGTATTTATTAACGCAATCGATGTGTCTTAGTTTGCTTTCAGCTACAGAAATTAATTCGTCCCTTAGTAGTATTCTCGAGCTTCTCAAAATAATGTTAGTTTTCATTATTTCCTTAATAATTGGTGAAAGCGAAAATTCTGGATTAACAAACTTGGATAACGTTATACAAGGTAAGAAATTTATTGTTTTGTATGAATTTGTAAGAATATGGGTTTTTTTTTAATCTTAAATTAATTAAACTTACCATATTTTACAGAAGCATTTAGTTGGAATGGACAGTATGCAAAATATTTTCTTGAATATATTATCGTAGAACAAAATGAATAACCGAGAAAGAATTTATTTTGTTGCTTTTATTCTCAGCTGAAAGGTTTCGCCAAATTTGTTAAGGGTTATAGTTTTAGTATTGTGCGAGCTAAGTATCCTTGGCGAGATTCCGCCCATGTTAGTTAAACCATTTTTAATTTTTATCATGAGTGGAATAAAATGGTAGTAAGATTACAGAATTCGATAAGTGAAAAGAAAAAATGGTCAATCAACTGAAAAGAAAACTACTACCATATATCCGTGAGAATTTTGTTGATGATTTGCATAACATGACACAATTAAATCGTAACTCAGAAATTAGAAAAATCGAAACAGAAAATTTTTAAATTAACCGATTTGGGAATTCGAGAGAAATAACTCAGCTACAAATGGAAAACAATAAGCGCTAGCCAAGCAAGGCAAAAAAGTATCATCTTCTTTCGATAACAATTTGTAATGTCATATTGAATTTTCTAGCATTAATTGTTATTCTTGTCAGGCCACAATTATTATTTAGTTTTATCAAGAATTGATAAATATCGAATTCAACATCGCGGAAATAGCTGCTTAGAACTACGAACTACGTAGTTTGCATTAATCTTTGACGTTTAGTAATGCTTCTTGAATTCTCATTTCTTTCTACGTGGGCCAGAATATCCACAAGACTTTGAAAATTAATTTAAAAAGAATAAAGCGAAAAAATCATACGTACGAACAAAAATCACAACACTTTTAGCATTTTCTTCATTACCATGTGCGTTTGTTTTAGTTTTTAAGTCCGCCATTAGACAGTGACTTCAGTGCCCCCTATAGTTCTTTGGAGTTGCGAATAAAGTTTGAAAAAGCGATGTTTTGTTTGATGCAGATAAAAATCTCTTTCGAGTGACATCAAATGTTTAGGGGTGTGGGAAATCTTTCATCCCTTAAATAGGCAATTTAATGGATATTTTAGCTTGAAAATTAATTACAAAATAATAATAATAATAATAATTTGAATTTTGACATCTTGAATTCAAATTATGCTTTTCGCAATCACGAGTGTGTGTATGTAGGCGTATGTGTTTGTGTGTGGGGGGTATGTGTATGTGTGTGCAGGCATGTGTGCTGGCATAAGTGTGTGGGTAGTTGTGTGCATGAATGTATGTGTGCGGGGGGGGGGGGTATGTGTATGTGTGTGTAGGCATATCTGTTTGTGTCTGTGTGCAGGCATGAATGTGTGAGTAGTTGTGTGTATGTGTAGGCGCCTGTATGATGCGTGTGTGTATGTGTTTGTGTGTGTATGTGTTTGTATATGTGTGTAGGTGTATGTGTGTGTGTGTGCGTGTGTGTGTAGTTGTGTATGTATGCGCGTGTGTGTAGGACATGGATGCAACCTGGAGACGGTTTTCGCTAGAGCAGCAGCATCGTAAGGAGCAGGTCGACGGTGATGGTGCGGAGGGTGGAGGTGGGAAAATAAAATGATAGGACGCCAAAAACAGTCAAATGAAAGCAATAAGCAATCGTGATTGCTAAAAAAAATAACTCGATAAATTAAAAAAAATAATAATAAAAAACAGGTGCAAACCCTTGGGGCTCAAAGTAATTTTGGGCATAATTCCAAGGATCTAGGTATTATTGAGTTTCCTGGACGCAGACCAGCCACAGACAGAATTTCAATTTCTTTGACGTCTTTTGTTTTAATATGTCGAGATAAAGATTGTTCACAGACGTTGGCTTGATATTTTAAAGGTTTGATAACTTTGGAAGTATCGAAACACCAAATAAATTGTTGTTGTCGCACTATACTCTCTGTTTCCACTCCTCACCTATTTCTTGAATTTATTTATTTTTGACCTTTTGATTTTTGTTTTCAACAATATTTTTCAGATACATTAGGCCTTCTTTCATAATTTTTTTCTTCTTTGTCACTGCATTTTATGTAACCTTCAACAAAACTTTAGAAACACCTAATAATAATTTAAACAAACTGATTTTATGCATCGCATGATTTCCTTTTACGGCAATTTAATTATAATAGTGCCTTGGAGTAAGCCAGGAAACACTTGAAATATTTACACTCCTAGTGTGTCGCGAACCAAAGCAAAAAAGCTTTTTACAAAGATTAACTTGCCCAGTATCGACAATTTTAACGTGATTCAATGGTTAATTTTCTAAATATCGCCAATAGCGCCAGAGTGAAACCAGATTCGATTTTTTTGCCGAATTGGCGATATATCGCGAAGTTAGCGATAAAACTTCTCTTAGGTACATATGCTCGTGCCGTCGAGCCAAAGAAACAACTCAACATTCATTCGGGGGTGAGCAAAATGGAAATTTAGGTCGATATTTGGGGAAAAATTTTTCGCGAGCACAATACTTCCTTTACTATGTAAAAGGGAGTAAAAACAGTGGATATCACTAAAATTGTAATTTTATATTTGCTTATTTCACCTGACTCGATCAGCCCATCACAAGATGAATAGACTGAGTCGAGAACACTGCTTAGGCCCCTATATATACGAGCCGGTGCATCAGCTTAGGATCGGAGAGCATGTTTGAGTGGTTGTCTTTTCTGGCAAGCTATCGCGTTTGGTGATTGTTCACTGAGTGCGATTATTAGTTGCACACTTGAGTTGTTTATTAAATAAAATATTATTTATGGCAAATTTGGCGGAACACGAAACTTTGCTGTGGTCACCCTAGCTCCGCAACAATGAAAAATCCGATCCAAAATGGCTAAACTTAAGCTGATGCGTCGGCCTATCTATATAGCGGCTCTAACTGCTAAGGGAAAGTATTAATTAACACACTTGATTGCTACAAAATAGTAGTTCTGGTGTTACAGACAAATAAATAATTTAGTGATAGAAATGCTCAATAGATGCCGCTAGTTACACTACGTATGGAGAAAATTTGATTTTAGTCGCAACCTCTATCGAGTAACTTAATAACTAGAAACACCGGTACCGATAAACTATGGGCTTTTCTTTTGTGATTAGAAAATTTTAACCTAAGACTTTAGGAATATAATTTAATGTCTATATATAATTTATAATAAAATTATGAAAATAAAATATGATTCATAAATTACTGCTTATTTCAAATCAAGAATTATAACTACCAGTATGATTTTTGACTTCAATTACAAAAATAATATTGATAAGCTCAAGATGGAGTAGTCAGAAAGTGATGAAAATCGAAAAAAAAGACAGAGACAGCAAGGAATAATAAATAATCTTAATTTCAAAATGATAGGCAGAATACAGAGCGAGAACGGCGTCGGCTCAGTAGGATGTAGGACCACCGCGGAGAGCTATACACGAAGAAACACGTTCAGGCATAGAGTCAATAAGGGTGCGGATGGTGTCCAGAGGGACGGCTCTCCATTCCTTTTCAACCATTTGCCACAGTTCGTCTTCTGAACGAGGCTGGGACAGAGTCTACAAACGGCGTCCAATCACATCCCACACATGTTCGATTGGTGACAGGTCAGGAGAGTATAGTGACCACGGAAGCATCTGTGTGCCTTGGAGAGCATGTTGGCAGTGAGAGCACTGTGTGGTCGCGCGTTATCCTGCTGAAAAATTTCATTAGGTAGCCAGGTAGCCTTTGAAGGTAAGGGATTGCCACTGGCCGCAGCACATTATCCAAGTATCGTTGGGCAGTCATAGTGGCCTGAATACGAACTAGAGGTGAAATGGAATTGTACTCAATTGTGCCCCAAACCATTATATCACGTTGTCGTGCGGTGGGACGTTCCACAGTAACTGCCGGATTAGATCTGTCTCCACGTCGACGCCACACACGTATGCGGCGACTATCACTGGATAAACAGAAGCGGGATTCATCTGAGAACACGACATTTCGCCATTCTGTCATCCACGTCGCTCTAGTCCGGTACCATACTAAACGTTGCTGTCTATGTTGTAGGGTCAATGGCAATCTTCTTAGCGGACGCCGAGATTGCAGCCCACGTGCGACCGAACGACGGGAAATGGTTCTGGTTGGCACGGGAAAAATTAGGGTTTCTTGCACCTCCTGCAGACTCGAGAAACAAGTGACTTGTTGGTCTGCTACAGCTTGTCGGTGGATGCGTCGATCCACGCTTTCTGATGTCACTCTGGCTGCTCCTGCACCCCTCAATCTTGCCACATTTCATTGTTCAAACTATCTTCGGCACAGCCGATGCACCGTGCTCGCATCCATGTGGGTATCAGCTGCGATTTGACCTACGAACCAACCTTCCCTTAACAGTCCGATCACCATACCCCTCGTAAAATCGTCTATTTGCTGGAAGTGCCTCCGTTGACGTCGGCCTGGCATTCTCTCGTGTCACACGTATCCTCCAAGACAAAAACAAAATTTCTTCGATGATTCTCCAGTCAGAAATAACGACACGAATATTGTTCATTTTGCAAGTTCCTTCCCTTATATCTTACTTCACGAAGTCGGAGAGTTGCGCATTTCACACCATTTACATAATTCAGTAATGTATATCTACTCTAAAATTTGCATATATTTCTGAACACTCCTTCTTTGGTGTTGCATTTTCAATGTCGAGCAGTGTATATAAAATAAAACATCCGAAAAGCGTCTGTTAGTGTGAACGCGCAAAGCTCGAGAACTACCCGGTCGATTTCGCTGAAATTTTCACAGTATCTTTCTTTATGCCCCGGAAAGTTTTGAAAACCAGTTCGAAAAAAATTCGACGAGTACTTCTTTTTTTTTCCAATTTAGGACCAATTTTCACATACATTCTCGAATATGGGATTGAAAAATTACTTGCACATTTTAATATTCACATCTTTGGACAGGGTAGAATTTTCCGCGTTCTACTCAATTCGTTCCAATGCTCTAACTTAATTGCGGCGAGAATTATTTGCGTTTTTAGCTGGAATTTTTTTTAGGCTTAGCTGAAATTTAGGCACAACTTCCTTCATTAAATATATCAATAAAAAGTGAATGAAATGTACCACAGTTTTCTTTTTGACACCATTGGAAAAAGCGACATTTTTTCCTTCAGATCTCTCTTGACCCGTGGTCGAAAAACTTAGCTTCTATTTCCAAAGGAAAAAAAAGTTATAAGACTTTTTAAATTAATTTCAAAAAATCTCATCCCCATTCAAGTTGTTAACCATGTCATTTTCGCGTTTCCATGGCTACGCCTTTTGAATACATTGTTTATTTTCACCTTTCTCATTTTCACTTTATTTCCTATTTATCATTTAAAATGTCAGCTAAATCAAACAATATGTTTAGCTGCCCATTTGAGGTTCAATTTTAAGAATTTAGCCTCATTTTTCACCAAACTTGCGAAAATGAGCTGATAAAATATAATTATCTCCCATTTGAATCTACGAATGGTTGAAAAGAAAATTTGGAGAATTAAATACTTAATATATAGTTAGTAGAATGACCTAAGTAATTGCGAAATGGCTTTCAAATATGCATCAAGAGCGCACATAGCATATACTGTCTCAGCTCTGGTTTGTCCTTTCTTTGTGTTCACCGTTATCAACGGGGTTCTTTGTTCTAGTTTGTTGTCTTTTTTATTTAAAATGTTCTATTTATTATTATTTCAAACTATTAAGTTATAACTTCAAATGTAAATGAAAAGGCTGTTTTTACATATAAACAGTTTGAAAAGAAGAAGGAAAAAAAACACAATTAGAAGTCAAGATTTTTCTTCACCAAAGTAAATGAGATATATACGTTATTTTATTAAACTGTAAAGTATTCACTTCCAATAATACATGATGAGTTAGGTTTAATATAATTGAGTATACTTTAATAACATATTGTGTTGAAACTTTCACGTTCTCTGAAGGGCATTTTCTTGAAATATGTAACCGAAAAGATCTATTAGCTTTCGTTAGCCTTCTGCAATTACTATTCTTTCTTAACAAACTGATTGAAATATTTCCATTCGAAATTATATTCCATATTTCGTAGACATACCATTGATCTGTACCAAGTTTACCACAGTCATCTTTTAACATTATTCTAGTTTGTCCACAATTTCTAAACAATATCCCTTTGGGCCAGATGTTTTCCCACCCTAATGTTATAGTATCTGGCGTAATGGTAATTCATTTGTTTGTAACTAACAAATAAACCACTGCAATGAACGTCCAATGTAAATCTCAATTTCCTTATAACTCCATTTTCAAAAACCGTGTTCTAATCCCTGTTTGCACTTAACCCATAGCTCGTAACTTAGAAACATCAATATTTTTCTTTCAAAATGCTGTTATCTTATCTTAATCTTATGAGAACTACAAGACACAGGAGGGTACGGTACAGCATATTTTGATACAGTTTACAAGAGTAAAGTGAAACAACTTGGTCTTATGTTGTCTTTCTAGCTCTATTTTTTCAGTCCTTAATTTGAATCAAAGTATTGCCTCTTCGACCGTCAAAGTACATCATATTCTGCTGAAGAGGGTGATTTTTTATTTTCCTTTTCAAGTCAATGTTTTTTTTTTCTTCTTTACCTTCTGATTTTGCTACGATCAATTACCTTGGCTTAATCTTCTTTGGTAACCTTTCCCATATCTTTTAAAGCAGCATTTATAATACTTGAGACTGATCTATCGGACAGGCGCAGATACAGACTACCACATTAAGGAGAGGGAATCATGCTGAAAATTGAACCCCCCTTCCCCTCACATACGCACACGCATGAACGATCCTATGGTCTGGGATATCTGTCAGTGCATTAGTTGAAATTTCGTAGAATATTTAGCTACGCTCCTTTAAGACTGAAACATTGGAAAAATGAAAAAAAAAAAAAATAAATAAATAAATAAATAAATAAATAAAAGTATTTTCGAAATAAGTAAATACTGAAATGTTACGCAATACGTTACCTAGAAAAAACTGAAAATTCAATCAATTTTATGCGACATTTGTACGCCAATTTTAAAAAATGATATCTTTGGTTCCAGTAGTTTCTTCGGGATAATAAACGGCGCTCAACTACTTCTATTATTCCTAAGATTATTTTATAACTAAAAATTTTCTGAAACTGCTTGAGTGTCAATAAAAAGTATCAAATCGGCCAGAAATAAAGCACTTAATAGGGCAGAAATGTTAGAAATTAATCTCACAAGCAAATAAAAAGAAGAAATATTTCAGGTATTTAATTCAAAAAATAATAAATGGAAAAAATTACTGAAATCGTTTTTTTTTTCTTTTCAAGTATTGTTTACATGTAAAAACAATCTTCATTTTAATTTGAAGTAATAATTCAGAGTTAAGAAAGAATACATTCATTAGAATGCTAACGACAGCTAATAGATCTTTTCGGTTATATATTTCAAGAAAATGCATATCAGAGAACGTGAAAGTTTCAACAGAATATGTTATTATAGCATACATACTCTATAAAATAAAACCTAATTCATCGTGTATTATTGGAAGTGAATACTTTTACAGTGTAATAGAATAACGTATAGAATAGAATACAGTAACGTCAAGAAAACATTATGTTGGTCAATTCTGGCCAACAGTAGAAAACGCATGAGAGAACTGGTTGAGCTCTCAAGAGTGTTTAAGGGGATAAATGGCTGAACTGGGTAACTATGTTTAAGAATGCAAGATTGCTTCGATATATTTCAATGGAATTCAGCTGCTTGATGCTTATCTCATTTACTTTGGTGAAGAAAAATCTTGACTTCTAATTGTGTGTTTTTTTTTCCTTCTTTTCAAACTGTTAATATGTAAAAACAGCCTTTTAATTTACATTTGAAATTATAACTTAATAGTTTGAAATAATAATAAATAGAAAATTTTAAATAAGAAATACAACAAACTAGAAAAAGAATCCCGTTGATAGCCGTGAACTCAAAGAAAGAACAAACCAGAGCTGAGACAGCATATGCGATGTGCGCTTTTGAGTCACATTTGAAAGCCATTTCGCAATTACTTAGGTCTTTCAACTAACTATAGATTAAGTATTTAATTCTCCAGAGTTCAATTTCAACCATTCATAGATTCAAATGAGAGATAATTATATTTTATCAGCTCATTTTCGCGAGTTTGGTGAAAAATGAGGCTAAATTCTTAAAATTGAACCTCAAATGGGCAGCTAAAGATATTGTTTGATTTAGCTGAAATTTTGTATGATAAATAGGCTTGGTAAGAGGCAATTTTTCCACATACAGGCTAAACATATTTCTCAATTTCGTTTTTTTCACTCCACCCTAGTGTCCAACTCTCCTGGAGAAAAGAGAAGCTTATCTAGCGGCAACAAGTCTGAGCAATTTTTTTATTCTGTGATGAATTTTTATTTGAAATATCTGTAGCAGATAGAGGTGTTTGGGTTTGATATTAGAAAAGCGAAGCGCTTCAGAAAACTTGTGTAAGACGTTCTCTTAAACTGAGACATCCTTTATGGTACGGAGAGGCATGAGAGTTGCTGAAACTGGACAATTGCATGTGCCGTAAAACAATGTTTATTCCGCTTTTTATTCAAGATATACTGGATTATTGCATGATAATCTCTTCTGAGGCACAACAAGGACACATTCAGTGCCACATTTAACTTTCTGTAAGATTCCGCTTCGTATCACATCTCTAAATCGACTCACAGATTTTAAGCAGAAAGAAGGGTTTCTGTATTAAATTGGCCAAGCAACTCTACCGATCTCAACACCATTCAAAATTTGTGGCTTCGTCAAATCTAAAGAAAAAGATTCAAGACCTAGAGCCCGTTAACAAAGCTGAACTCTTTTCTGCATTGAACAGGCTATTGAAACAGTATCAGTAGCCTTGAAGGTAAACAGCTGGTGGAATTTAAATATGAAAGGATTAAAGATGTGATTCTTACAAAAAATGAAGCTGCGGAATATTGATATTGTTTCGTTTAAATATATTTTTCAAATTTTAATTTTAATATTCTATTTTTTTAACTTAATGTAAAATATCACCACTATAAACTTTTGGATAATTCTGTCTAAGATAATTTTTACTTAAGTTTATTTGAAGTGTTATGTACCCTTTAGTGTCTAATAAAGGCGGCAAGTTGATTAAAATACCTATTATGTTCTTATATTTTGTTAAATTAAGCTTTTTCCTCAAAAAATAAAGTATTCTATTTTTTTTAATTTATATTGTAATAGGGAATTCACTGTTCGAGTAACGCTCTTACGTCATCAACAATGAAGCTCGCGCCATAGCATGATAATTTGATAATTAATTTTTGGTACTGTCTGACATGCGGTGAAATGCTTCATTTTGACAAGGCTGAACTGGATCCGGTAACTTAACTGTTTTACTGGTAACACAGTCATTTTAGAAGAATGAAGAAATGAAAAAATGGTCAATAATGAACGCAATCTACTAGAGTTGAGGGTTCATCCACTAGAGTTGGGGTTAAAATTTCAACTATCAAAATATCACCAAACAGTCATTTGCATCGTTCAAATGTTGAAGCAATTTTCATCCGTCATACCTTGACGGGCTATTTCTAGTAGTTAATAATTGCTATGAAGATATGGGGTGTCATTGCTTCGAAAGGTTGCATATCTTTACCAACATATAAGACAACACAAGAAAGATTTACGACTCTAATGGAGGAAATGGCATCTACGACCTTCTGGCATTCGATGCAATGCTTGCACCCCAACGACACGAAGCTCCTCGTGTTCTATCTACTCCACGTAAGTCAAGTTGTAGCCAGGGCTGTGGAGTCGGACTGATTTTGGGGTAAATTAGTCGGAGTCGTTCAAAAACATGCCGATTCCGACTCCAAGTTTCTTTTTTTTCTTTAATTTTCACTGACTCCTTGCATTTTTTAAAAAATTGACTACCTATTAATTTGATTACATGTATAAATACCTACTAATAAGAAAATAGTAAAAGGAATGTTTGTATCGCTTGAGAAAGTCGGGAAACTTCTCAGGGTGCTTGGTAAATTCAAAAGAGTGTTGGTACGAAATCGCAAATCCAAAAGATCCGATAAAATATACAGTGGCTCCCAAAAGTGTTCGTACACCTACGATTTTCAAAGAAATAGGCCATTATCCATTGGTTAGAATTAATATTTCGGAATAGGTATTTTATTATAAGATCTATGATCTATATTTAACAAAACTACATGAAAATTTTTAATAAAACATTAAAACATAATTTTTAAAAAATCAAAAACCAAAAATTGCCGTAAATTTTATCTCACAAAAGTCTTCGTACACTTTGAAAAAATGTCAAAAAATTAGTAAATAATCTAACTTTTTACAAAGTTATTATTTAGTAGAACATCATGCAGTATCAACAAGAGCTTTTAAACGTCTGGGAATAGATTTCATTGTTTTTTCTTTCTTTTTTTGCGTAATTTCTGAGTAAGTGTTCAACCCCAGTTTGAGTCTTACTGTTTCTAGCTCTATTTTCGCTTCAAAGCTGTATTTTCGTAATCTAGCCCCCAGATATCTCTAAATATGTTACATTAAGTTCAAATCTGAAGATTGAGGGGGTATTTCTAAGCTTAAGGACAATTTTTGAGGCACCAAACGCAAACGTGTTATGTGCTTCTTATCGTTATCTCGATAAAAAACAAAGTTGTTTCCGATTACCAAATTTTGGGCTAATAGTTTAAAATTGCTTTTTAAAATATTTAAATGAACAGCATAATTCATTATTTAATCAAAAAATTCCAAATTTCCAACTCCTGATGCTGTAATGCACCCTCACATTAAAACACTTTCACCGTCCTGATTAACTGATCCAACTAAGTTCTTCAGATTAAATTCCTCATTTTTTCTTTTATTTACAATTATACAACAATTTAACCCAAAATGTTAAATTTATTTTCATCTATAAGTAAGACGTTGTTCCAAAACGTTTTGAGCTTATTTATCATTGATTTTGCGACGGAAAGCGTAAGCTTACTGTTATTCGCACGAACAAGAAAATTTCTGCAGGAAGAGGTCCCATTTAATCCAGTTAATCAGAAAACTTGGCGAACAATTTTAGGTGAAAATTAAACGTAAAATGTTTCATTCAATTCTGCAGAAATTTTTTCAGCACTCAAATGTGTATTTTTCATAATTTTTTTAACTGTAAACCTCCGATCACGCATTGTTAACTTTGCCAGTTGACCTTTTCTTACCGTGTTTTCGATCCTATTCTTGTCTTTAAAGCATTTTATCAAGCACTTCACTATAGAATGGTATAAATTACCTAATTTAGAGACATTTCAAACCAATTTACCGCTACTGTGAGTAAACAATTCAAATTTCGAATGATGTTTGTGGTGTTTTTCAAATACCAGTCATTTTAAAGTAATAAGCACAATATTAAGGAATAAATAAACAAAAAAATAAAGCCAAATGACTTTTAAGGGTCAACACAATGCAAAAATAATAAAAAAATTGACATATGATAGTTTTAATCATGAATTTATTCGAAAAAATTTGAGTGTACGACGACTTTTGTGGCGTATTATTTCTTCGTCTCTTCATTTTTTGACAAATTTCAAAAATAAAATCTGGCAATATTTTGAAAAAAACTACTGAGTTTTATTCAGAATGGCATAAGAATGGTGTGAAAAAAAATTGGACTTCATATTCAAATTCAGTTTTGCGTTATTTTGGTTTTACTACAAAATTTCAAGGTGTACGAACACTTTTGGGAGCCACTGTAAATGTTTTTTTCATTCTAAAAACTTTATCTAAGAAAGCTTGGTTAACACTGAAAAGTACAAAATAAAATTAGTACATGATTTATTGGTCACAACACTCAATAGTTGTAGTTAATCCTAAAGTCTTCATATTAAGGTTAATTCTGAAGCTGCCAATAAAAAAAATTAAAATTAAAAATTGAGCCAAGAAATGTAGGTATAGTTAAAGCTATTCGTACCAAGAAGGACAGAAGATTACTTCTATCCTCCTTGATTCGTACAAAGCTGTATACCGCCGCATTTTGTGTAAAATTTACTCCAGACATACCGTATTGTCCCGCATTATCCGGCATGCCGCCAAATTCGATGGTCACCAGATTTTCAATAACACTTGCCTGGTCCTTTCCGGCATGCCGGAAAAATCAGGTTAGGAAAAAAAAAATAATACTATAAAAAATATGTTTTGCTTAAAAATGAATATAAGTTCTATACATATCTTATTAGTATTCATAAACAGTTTAATTTTGTAAAAATATTTACTAACAATGTCATTTGCTATTTTACAAGAAAATATTGTTTAACAACGAATAATTTTATTAAAAATAAATTTAAACTAAGTAAGCAAACATTTAAGGAGTAAGTTACCTCCCCTAAACTAGTGCTAGAGAATTTACCATAGCTATTTAATAAATAAATGTTAAACTTACCCCTCTAAAAGGAACATAAAATAATTTATTTAAAAAAATTAGGAACAAATCGCAGTAACGATAATTGTTTCTGAAATTATTACTTCATTGGAGCATAATTAAATCCATCAATAATGGCCTACCATAAATAACAAGAATTTTTTGCAATACACATTGCCAGTGGAAGCACACCTCCTCTCTGAGGATTAGCTATTGTCCAATGTGACATGCCTAGAAGTTCGATTCTAATTTCTTTAAATTGTTTAAATTAGCACCAAGTGATTAATTCACATAAAAATAAACAAATTTTTGGGGCTTCCCCATATTGTATTTAGCATTTTTTGCAATACACATTTTTTTTTTTTTTTTTTTGAAATAAGGTTACTCTCGGGATTTATTTATTTTTTTCCTTACAGTGGTTTGCTCTCTGATTGGAACATGAATGGAGAAATTTACTTTTGATTTGTTGCAAAATAAACCTCGAAGTATCCGGTATGCCGGAAAATTGAAATTTCCCGGCATGCTGGTCAACCTCGCTTTTTCCCGGCATGCCGGATAATGCGGGGCAATGCGGTACATGTACCCGACCTCTCTCCGCAATATAGTGCAGTATTTTTGTTGAAATTTTCAAGATGAATTTTAAGATTTATTATTGGGGAATTTTTTCAGAATTAAATTTTTTCAATTTTTAAAAACTCTGAAATTAAGTTGAGGTGTCACCCACTAGATGGGTGTCCCCCAGGAGGGGGAGGGGTCTCTCAAGAAATTTTTTTTTACTTAGCACAAAAGTTTTTTTTTTTTTTTCCCCTCAAAACTTTTTCTCTCTCTTCTGTGTGCTTTCAAAATTGAAAGCACAGGATTTGATCAGTATCTGTTTGTTAAACATTAAAGGGGAGAAAATCCTTTTCAATTTGTTTTTAAAAATGGGACTTTTTAGTAATCTCACTTTATAGATCGCACCTATTGGATAGTTTGATTTTCAAAATACAACACGAAAAATTCATTAAAAGGAATTCATATTTCAATCTCTGTTTAGGGGTTTTCCCCCTTCCCATAAGAGGGATGATTTGAAAAAAAAAATTGAAATTTAAAAACCGGAATCGGAGTCAACCATTTTCCTTCTGACTCCGCAGCCCAGGTTTTAGCGAGGATCGATGTATTAGGTCAATTCACACTCTACGAAAAATTTAAACTTCTATTCCAGACCCTCTGACCTGTAATTCAGAGAGTTTTGCAAGAATTTTGAAATCAAGTAATTTCATTCTCAACATGGAAAGTCTTCTTGCATATATATTGATAGTTTGTTATAAATATGACTGGTAGTCACATAAAAAATAAATATGCTGATAATTAATCATTTTTTATTTTCCTGTTTTTTTTTTCCATTCAAACTCTGTGCTGTTTCTTATTTTTCATCTGCACGTAGAAATATCTATTATAAAATCCTGCCATTCATTATTCTTTGAAAAACACAGTCACGGCATAGAAGTCTTAATTTGCATAGAAGTTTTCGAGAACTAAGCCCCGCCTTTTTCAGTTTTGTGAGACTTTTTATATATTTCTTGGAATTCAGACTAGTTATGCATGAAAAGAGGTTTCAAACTCTATAGGGGTCACTTATTTTGTGAGAAATTAAGCCCTGATACGTGGTAGTATATCAGGTGTTCAAATTGTACAGTGATTTTCTTCATACAGGGTGTCCTGAAATAGACTGACTGTTTTGAAAAATTTATAACAGGGAAATGGATAAAGAAAAAAATTCTTGCTAAAAATTCATGTGGCGGCCAGTAAATTTTTTCCACCCAGAGTAGCAAATTATAGTTAAAAAGTTTTCCAATAGATGGCGCTGCCGACAGTAAGCACGTAAATCAAAGAAAGATAGAAGATTACATCATAATTTTCAAAAAATATTTTTAATGAATAAAATTACACAACAGTATTTTCAAAATGTCTACCATCGGCTGAAATCACATGTCGCAATCAGAGGAAAGATCGGTGAATTTCTATTCTTTTTTTACTTACAGGCTTAGGGACCATTCATTAATTACGCAAGGATGATTTTGTCAATTTTTGACCTCAACACTACCGCCATGTAAGAGTACGTAAAATTTTTCAAACCCCTTCTCCCCTCTTTCTTAAGTAAGATTCCATTTCGTTTCTCAAAACAATAAAATGTTGTTAGAAAAGGATCAGTTACAATAAAACTCCCAGTTTGACGTACATCGAAGATTTTTATTTTTCAACAGATAAGTAATTTTATTTTATTTCTGCCAACTACATACCAGTACCTCAGAGCCAGAAGGACATACGTCACATTATGGTAATTTTACAGGAGACAGGAAAACTTTTTTCTGGCGCATGGAAGAAATGGGACGCACGCTCCTTTAACCCTGGTAAAAAAATTGAAAAAGATTTTTTTTTTCAGAATTACGCTCACAGGGCTCGATGCAGAATAGGTTTCTACGTAAAATGCACTAACAAACGGAAAATCGCAATTTTTGGACTTACGTCAGTCTGACTCTGAGTTACAGATATTACCATCATCACATTATTAGATAAACATCTATAGTCTTTGGAATACCATTTAGCAGTAGTTAAGAGTAAGTTTTTAAATAATCTTAAACATAAATAGGTTAAACAATCTACAAACCAAGAACACTTTTAAAATAATGATTGACCTCTATTTTTTAAATTTCAAAGGAAATAAATTAAAGCAGTTAAAACGAGATCAATTCAGATCATATAGACTGGATGTTTTTTCGTCATTTCCTCTTTATTTTTTTTTGCATATGACACGATACAAGTTAAAAATAAAGCACGCCATACACAGTGCGATTCTTTTATTATATTTTACACCATTTTTCTTTGCAAAAAAAAAAAAAAAAGTAAAATCTGTGACCTACTTCCCCCAATTAATTCTAATTTGAATTCCGAAACTTTGAATTCAAATTATGTTTTTCGCAATCACGAGTTGCGACAAGACCCTACTGATTAAAGTTATTGTTTCTAGAAACGGCCTCCCCCCCCAAGCATGTCCCTCCTCCTGGGTGGTTACGTGTGTATAGTTGTGTGTGTATGTATGTAAAGGCGTGCGCACGTAGGGGAGTGTATATGAGCATGCGTGTGTAGGACATGGACGCCACCGCCCAGCCAAAGTGGATTCCGGTGGACAGTGCTGAGGACCAGCCGCGCCGCCGCCGGTGGACGGTGGTGCTGCAGCCCTGGTCCAAGCTGAAAATGGAACCACAACGCCAAGGACAGTCAAATGAAAGCAATAAGCAATCGTGATTGCTCAAAAAAACTTTTCCTAATCCGTTATTTTTAACTTCCAGGCGCATATGAAATATAATCCCTGCCAAACCACTTAACCGCTCGATCTCTAACATAAAATATCGACTTGGAAAAATATTACGTAAATGTGGGTTTGACCCCCCCCCCCCCAAAGTAAGGTTATATAGAAAATTTTCCAATCCCCCCTTTTTCTCGGGACCCTTACGTAATTATTGAATGTCCACTTACTACCTGGGCTATGCGAAATTTATTGAAAAAAATTTGAACTAAAATTGCGGCCCACTACAAGAATTTACTGCAAGAATTAGCTCTTTATCAATAACCGCTTCTCTGTTATAAATTTTTGAAAACAGTCAGTCTATTTCAGGACAACCTGTAGATAACGTTAGTCTACTCGGAAAACTGATTTCAGTAGTGCTATCTGAGAAGTAATTAATTTATCTTCAGCAATAGTTTATTTCTCTCACAAATTGTGCAGTAGTTGTTGGAAAACGATGTCTAATCTACTCCTTGAATGTTATTTTTTTAATTGAATCTTTCATATCCATTATCGTACTATGTGACTACATATATTAAACAACGACAAGTTTTTCACAAAAGCAAGCTTCGACATATCGGAGAATCATCATTAAAACCCACAGGTAACTTTTGATTATCCGCGAAATAGGGTGGCAAGGTAACCGCGGACAAGCGAAAACCGCGGAAAATCGGAACTATATAAGTATAAAACGATACTACTGTATACAATACCAAAAAAATACGAATAAAATTGGGCAAATGCCCCACTTGCACTTGTGGAAATCAGGGCCTGAACTCGAGTGTCCCCCAGTGTATTTTATTATTTTGCGAGCTATGTCGCCCGTCTTTGCACGGTCTACTTCAAAAATAAAAGTTATATTAAGTGACGCGTGTTCAGCAATCAGGCTTAAATTTAAAAAAAAAAAACAGTAAAATTTTGCGGCAGACTGCGAAAAATAACCAAAAAGGAAACATTTCAAACCCCCCGACTACAAGAAAAGCATCAAAACAAAAACCAGAATTTTATTTATTTATATTCGAGAAAAAAAATAGCAACAGATCTTTCATCTCAATGACTTTCTTCTACAAGTTTTAATAAAAGCATTGTTACGGAAAGTTGAGATGAAGCACTGAGTAATAATTTGAATGGTAGAAAGCCTTCGAAAAATAGGGATTTTATGTCGAAATTTAAGTATCATTATTAATTGTTTTAAATTGATATCTCCTCTAATTATTGTCGTAGGATTATGTAAAATGGCCAAACATAAAGACGGGAAAATTACAAATCTATCGATACCTGGTTCGATGGTCAGTTCACTGGCGTTCGGGAGAAGTAACTCACATATAGATACATACATAAGCACGTACATAGATACATAGGTACATACATGATGCATACGCTCAGTGGCGGATTGGTTGAAAAAATCGGCCCTGGAATTAGGAGATGTAGCGGCCCCATAGCTCTTATAGATATTAAATTTTACCTAACAATTGGGATATCACTTCAATATGAGGAAATTATTCTTAACAACTAAATATGTTTTAGTTAAACGAAATTTAACAGATAGGAACACTTCTGCACTTTAATGTTGAAAAAATTGACACAGTATTAGCTAAACCTTATTTTGGGGAAAATTTGTGATTGTAATTCTCCATTTAAGTATTTTTATAATGCCCGGAACTTGATCGAATATTTCCGTAATGATAACACTGCTTGTTTAGTATGTCCTTTTCTGCAATCATGACAAGTAACTTAATTGCCCTGTTTTATGAAACGGATCTAGCGATGTTCATGGGTGAAAGACTAGGGCCGTCTTAGAACGTGATGAGTCCCTCGACACAAACACACATTACTGGGGCCCTGTCATAAACATTTCCTTTTTATACTGCCATACCCTGACGACCCCTAGACTCGATATGAGGTCAAAAACCTGGTGGGAGGGGTAGGGTACGAGTTTGGCAATTCCTTAATTTTTTTTTTTTTCAAACGCATGTATCAATACAAAGAGAGAAAGTGGACTTAGCTTTCTGGCTTTTGGGAGTCATTGAAGTCAGGGCCGCGCCGTCCCTATGTGCAAGGTCGTGCGGCGCACGACGGCGCCAGAGTCAAAAAGGCGCCGAGCTCAACCAATCAAAAATGCTTCAAATGGGAGAGAAACGCTCCAACCAAAAAAAATAAAATTGAACTTTTCATTATATCTATGAAAGAGTGCCTGTGAAATTATACTGCTCATTAAAACAAATAATCCTCCTTGCTGCCTATCTATAAGGAAAAACAAAAATTGCCTTGTTGTGTCTGAATATGCTATTCAAAAGTGCAATTTTTTACGTTGAAAACAAATGATGTTGATTAATGCATACATTAGCATTTTTTTTCATCTCGTAACCTCAGAGCAAGACATCTTAGCGTTATTTCTAGGATTTGATATCTTGTTGTTCTGAGGCAACGGTATGTGGAGCCATGAATTTTATTTCGGTATGCCTATAATTTCACAAGGTTGAGCATACAAAGCAGCACAAGAAATTTGCTGATCCCCATTTTGGTTCTTGCGGTGAATATGTTATATTATAATTCCGTGCAATATGTCTTTTTGTCATTTTTAACTAATGTTCGTGATAACTCCACTGCATCATGTTATCATACATTAAAAAATACAGTAAGCACATTTGCATATTATTTATTTGTGCGTTTATGCATGTATTGTAAACAATAGTTTAGATAACTTTTTAGTTCCAAAAAGTAAAGACTTGACCATAATTACTTAATTCCTCCACCCCCTTTTTCTTCCCCTCTATTTGTGTATTAAATAAAAGAAAGAGCTTCGGACAATGTGTGTGTGTGCGTGTGTTTTTTTTTTTTTTTTGATATTAAATTCAATGTCTTTTTAACGATTTTGTAAGTTAGAAGTATTCGTTTTAACGGCAAGTTTCAGTTTCATATTTAAGGCGGAATATCCTTTGCAATATTATCCTTTAATTTAGAAACATAATTAGTACCCTCCTGTTCCGTGGCGCAACCAGAGGGAGGGAAGGGTCCAGAGAGTACCCCTTTTGAATGCACCGCCCCGTGCCCCATCCCCTCCAGAATGCTTGGTTGAATGTTTTTCAAAAATATTTACTTTTGACAGGGGGAGCGAATGATGAGGTTGGGGTAAAACTTTAGTTTCTTCGAATTGGTTACCTACTCCAGCTCCGTCCTATTTCTTTTTTTTTTTTTTCTAGTTTGCCTGAAAATAAAGTTTTTAAAATGCTACTCTGCGGAATCTCCCCCCTCCCCCCCCAGAAAAAGCATTACGCAGCGTCTCAAATTTCGTTTCTAGATCTTCAATTTCGCGAAAGCTCCCGGATACGAAACAACATCGCTTGAAACTCCTTTCGAAAATCACTTAAAATTTCGTTTTTAGAGCTTCAATTTCGAAAGATTGCTAGCCCTAATGTTACCAAATATGGACTTACAATCACGTTTTTAAGACTTCAATTTCAGAAAATATTCAGGCAAGGGCCTCCGAACCTCCTTCCTTAAATATTATCAAAAATTAGGTTTTTCAAACATGACTTTCGAAAAATTTAAGTTAGAATAGCCCCTGAACCACTTCTCCTAATATCACAGAATACTGCTTAGGTTTTCAGGACTTTAATTTTGAAACAAAAAAAAAAAAAACATCAGGATGAAGCTCCAGATTTCCCTTTTTGTAAAAATCTTCAAAGTTGTCTATAATTGAATTTTTGGAAGTCCAATTTCAAAAAATTGGTGGGGAGAAAAGTAATTGATTTTCATTTATTTTTCGAAAGAAAATAAAACGATCGGGTAGAATCCCAGAGTTCCATTCTGTATTCTAACGTCAATAAATATGACCTATACAATCACGTTTTAAGGCTTCAACTTCTACAAATTTCCGCAGAGCGCCTTCCGCCTTGAAGCTTTTTTTCCCATTACACCACCAAAGACAGTCTAAAATTGCGTTTTTCAAACTACAAATTCCAAAATTTTTCCGGTGAGAACGCCCGGACTCCTCTTATTAAAGAAGATTTTTCTTTTTCAATTTGTGCTCCCTAAAACGGTTTTTTAGTTGTGCCACTGCTAATGTTATGTTTTGACACACATAAAAGTTTTATTAATTATTCATCAATTAGAGATAAGATAGATATTCAAAGTGGCATTAACTTAAATAAAAATATTTTTTTCTTCCAAAAGGCATCATATAGCATATCAGAGGAGCTGCTGAACTCAGAATAATTTCGAGATGTGAAGTAAAGACGTACGCCATATTACGAAATTATATATTCACACATTTTTTGTATAAATGAAATTGCAAACTTATTTTTTTTTTCCATTTTATATTTGTCTACAAAACCTCTCTCCAGGTGTTAACTATATTTCCCTCGAACACCAGAACATAAAGGCGCTCAAAAGACATTTGCACAACGGCGCCGATCAGGCTTGGCGCGGCCCTAATTGAAATATTAGCAATATAAACTTAATGGAAAGATTAACAATGAGTCTGAAATAGGGGGGTCCATGGCGCCTCTCCCCCGGAAAATTTTCGAAATTGTAGCCTTAAAAACTCAATTTTAAGCAATATTTGGTGATGTTAGGGGATCGTAGGTTCAGGGTTTCTCCTGCTGCAATTTTTCGGAAGTGGAAATCCAAAAACAGAATTTTAAATTATCTTCGAGTATATGCTATGAAGAGCGGTTCCGAGGGCTCTGCTCTGAAATTTAAAAAAAAATATTAGCTCTGAAAACGCAGTTTTAGAAGATCTTTGGTGATTTTAAGTCGAGGTAGATTCCGAGGCCATCCACCAGAAAATTTTCAAATTGAAGTCTTAAAAGCCTTTTTTCGTAAAGACTTCGGCACCGGCAGTTACTCGAAAGTTAAGTTCCAAAAACGAAATTTTTGCTGACCTTCAGTGATGTTAGGAAAAGGAGTTTTCAGGAGGCTCACCCCGGAAAATTTTCGAAATTGAAGCACTAAAAACGAGATTTAAAACGTTCTTCATTGATGATGCCGAGAGAGAGGAGGGAATGTGGCACTTTCCCAGAAAATTTTTAATACTGTTAATTTAAAAACACAGTTTTAGACCATTTTTGGGAATTTAAAAAAAAAAAAATGAGAGAGGTTCGAGTGTTTTCCTACAGCAAATTTTCGAAACTGGAATTCCATGTTATGGCGGGAGTGGATTCGGTGTTCTTTTATGAAGTTATTCAAAATTGAAGTCCAAAAATTTAAATTTTACACGATCTTTGATGATATTAGGAGAGGAGGGGGGAGGTTCTGGGGACCATCGGAATTCTTTCGACATTGGTTTTCATCAACTTATTTTCTTTTTAAACTGAGGGGCCCGAAACCGTGAGTTTGTACAGCGTACAGAAAACTTTGTTTCTTCAAAAAATGTTTGAAACTCACATTTCGGTGGCCTTTGTCCTTTGATTTGATAATCTTAATAATGTAGAGTCTTTCATGCTCCTCAATAGTATTTTAAAATTGCACTTTTTTAAAATAATTTTGCGGGAAAAAATATTTTGTCACTTTTATTCCAAATGTTATAAACAGGGTCGCCGAAAGCAAAAGGGGAAAAAAATGACATAGGTCAATGTTTTTCATAGGCCTCCTTCTACACCTTTTGCCATTAAGATATTTTACCCTCTGCACGAGTTCAATTCCGAGCCGGGCCCCTATTCTCTAACTAAGCTGACATGACCTTACGTCGGCCCTTGTTGTAAGTTGGATTTTAGAGCAATTTGAGTTGTCTTTTATAAATAAAAGCGTTAAAGAAATCAAAAGTATTTTAACTTTTTACGACCGCTAAGGTTGCCCTTTTTTTTAAAATTTATTCATTCATTTTTTATTACACCACTAAAAATATATTAGCAGCCCCAGGGCCCGACAAACTAAAAGTAAGGATTTAGGCCCACATTAGTTTGGAGGCCGCCTGAATACTATGCAGTGTTTGATTTACATTTTTAAAGCACGAATGCACATTTGGAGACCTCTTTGTCTAATCACACAACTATATATAGATCACTTATGTGCATTTATGAATCCCCTTTGGGCCCCCTCATAATTGTGACCAAGGAAATTCGTTACTGGCAGAATGTTTAAGAATTCCCCTTTAAAGAAGTTTTTTTCCAATTAATAAGCCATAATTTTTTATTATTTTTTAAAATACATGTATTTTTCATATCGTTGCAATGCTATGCATAATTCTTTGAAAAATGTGGAGCCCTTTTGGAACATGGGGCCCCAGGCCTAGGCAGCCCGTGTGGTAATCAGGCCCTGGACCTGGACTGCCCCATTTCAGAACCCCCTCCCCCTCTTGGTGACGGCCCTGCCTCCTTCCACTCACAAGCTTTAGCCCATGCGTAAAGAGGAATTGAGGCTGTGTTTTGCGAATTCACGTAATTCTAAACACATGCACGCAAAATTTACATTTTGCTGTTAGTAGATAGGCCCGAAATACTCTCTGTTAGTTGATCGGCCCAAAGCATGACCGGCCCACCGGGCAAATGCCCGGTAGCCCGCCGGCTGTATCCGCCACTGCATACACTCAGTTTTTAATTATAAAAATTGCTTGAACCCGCCCTTGACTTACCTTAACAATGGCTTCTTCGCCATTTTGCCACATGAAGAGCGCCATCTTTTGGCGGTTGGTCAAAACTGCCCACAGCAATAGTTCATTGAAGGGGTAGTTAAACCGGAGGTCGCGGAGGCATGCGGTTTCGCAGGGAGAGTTGATGGCGTTTGTGTTGATGGTTTGGCTGAGCGTGGGTGTCTGAAAAAAAATACATTACAAACATTAGCAATGAATGGCAATGATGAGAAAATGGCAAATCTGCAAGCTTGCTTTCACTATTTTTTACTGAGGATTACATGAACACCAAAACTCATTTATTTTGCAAAAAAGTAAGACAGTAACTCTGTCATATCGCTTCCTCAGACTTACTGTTTGTTCAGTTAAAAAAAAGAAAAAAATAAATAAATAAAATTAAAAAAAAAATTATCGCTTTGAAATTGAATTTAAAACCACTAAAGTTGTAAAAATATGACTTCGCAGAAAAATATTTTTCTTTTCTGCTGAGTCAACGCGAACAAGACATAGATGTTTCCTATTTATATCAATTCATTGGAGTTTTACTAAGCTGTACATCCAAGGTGTATTGTTTGGAACAGTATTATTATTCTTACACAAAGTTCAAATGTTTTAATTTGTTTCACCTTTAAAAAGCAACTGATATGTTCATTTTTTATATTTATTTGTTCTTATAATTTCTAAATTATTTTTAATGTAAGTATGAACATGTTAGTAATCCAACTACAGTTGCAAAGGTAGAAGTTTCAGAAGACATAATTATTATTAATGAAAGACAAGGACATAAAACAACATGACACGACGCGATTACATAAGAAACACAACACTGCGGTGTACGGCAGGCCAAGAGCATAGAGATGATGTCTGGAGCTTGGCAGCCAATCGTGGACACAAGAATTTAACCACATAACTCCAGAAGACAAGAGGCAGAAAAGATATAACATTGCTGTTCAACGGAATAAAAATTTTCTAGATGAATGACAATTCTACGTGGAAAATATCAGAACCACATGCACTTTGACCAGGTTTAAATATTACTCTTAAGCTTCAATGCTCAGTCTCAAATTCTTGATTCTGAGCGTATTGGAACTGCATCGAATCAGAAGCAAAAGTGAGCTATCAATGCTATTTTAATTATTTATTTAAACTAAAGTCAAAAATTATACTGGTGGTTATAATTCTTGATTTTTGAAATAAGCAGTAGTTTATGAATCATACTTAATTTTCAGAATTTAATTATAAATTATATAGACTCTAAATTATATTCCTAAAATCTTATGTTAAAATTTTTAAATCACAAAAGAAAAGCCCATAGTTTGTCGGTACCGGTGTTTCTAGTTATTGAGATACTCGATAGAGGGTGCGACTAAACAAATTTTCTGCATATGTAGTGTAACTATCGGCATCTATTGAGAATTTCTAGCACTAAATTGGTAAATTGTATGTAACACCGGAACTACTATTTTGGAGCAATCAAGTATATTATTTGCTTTCCCATATAAAAGTTATTTGTTCATTAGAACTGAGTGTGTTTTATGTATTTTTTATAATGATCTCAGTTACATCGTGTTTTTGAATGCATCGACCTCTTCTGCTGCCTCCGACAAACGTGTTATAGCGAAAGGCTCCTGTACGTCGTTCCTTGAACTTTTCAGCCGAATTAAGTGAGACAACCTAGTATTAATTTAGAATCTACAACCTCTAACAGAAAAGTTCGGTGAATAATCCTGAAACATTAACGTAAGTGAATTATTGAAAGTTATCTTACTCTCCTTCAAAACACTTGTCACCTGTCATAACTATGCACCGCTGATATCTGCAATATATGTCCTGGAAACTGCAAATGTCTTGTTTTGGGAGGAAGTTCAAAAGCCTCGTCACGTTCGTTGGATGTCAGGAATATCGTCATATTTCTTCAATTTCAAAGCAAGTATGCGTCGTGGGGATAGGAAGAAGTCTGGAGGATTGAAATCCTGTGATTATGGTGGACGTTCAATTTGCAGCACTCTCCTGTTTTTCCATGAGCTGTTTAGCCAGACTTGAAATTCTTCCTTTGTTCATTTAATAAACAAGGGCTTTGTAAAACAAGTCTTACATGGAACACACAAGCGACACTCAACTGAACAGTGGGGGCAGATAATCAACACCTGCCGCTATGCAGGTGCAGAGCTTTGTTTTGCCAACTCTGCCGTTTCTGACTTCATCCCCTGAACTATATTGTCAGAGGCTGTATTTTGCATATTATTAAAATAAGATGCTTGTTTATGTACGAGTGTGTGGCGCGTTTCCTGGGAAAACCGGTATGGGGGGACAGTGGTATGCAGATGTAGTTTCAGACGATGTACACCTCGGAGCCAGATTTTTGATACATTTCTTAGGAAAAAGGTATTTAGTGTTTCAAGTTCGTTCGGATAAAATGTGCTAAAAAAGAAAATTTTAGCTCATTTTATCCAATTGAGCCAGGACTAATTGCCGTGTTAATGTATTGTTGCAAATAGCAATATTCAATGCAACTGTCTTTTAAACAAGTAGTATATATATTTTTGAATTAAGTCTATTCCTACATAGGTCAAGTTAACCCCCGTCTGTGGAAACCGTACTTATATTGCTTTTAAAGTTGGAGATATTGCTAATCTGAAAGCTTAAATATAAATTCTAATAAAAGCATTGTTCAAGAATGACCGTGATCAACTATGAATTTCCATTTGAACCTAAATTTTAGCATGAAATTAGATAAAAACAATTATAACTTACATTCTACTTACCTTGGAAGATTGGAACAAATTTTATCTGATGCAGAGAAACCAGGGGTTTCTATCGATATTTTATTCTAATTTTTGAGACCATTTTATTGCCCTCATATTAAAGGATTTATGCAAAAATGTTGATTAAAATTGGAATAAACTAATAATTAATAGTTAATTGATTTGATTCTAGAATATTGCATTGTGATCGGATCTGAGGTAGCTTTCCAAATTTCAAAAGAATCCGAAAAATCCGCAGTGGGTGAAAATTGAGTAGCAAAATTTAAACAAGGTACATCAATATACGAAGATAGTGAAATAATATTAAGAATTGAAAAAAAAAAAAAAAAAGACTAAGAGGCTGCATCATGCTTTGTTTCCCCAAGAACTCAATTAGTTTGAAATAAATGTACATTTTCTGAGTTATGCACTGTATCTAGCGGTGCAACAACGTTGAAGTAGGTTAAGGTTTTCACTCTTATTGCAGTACTCAAATGCAATGAGATGGTTTCCTTCAGTCAACAGTACTACTTTTAGTCATTGAAATTGATAGAATGAGCAAAAAAAAAAAAATAAATAAAAAAAAAAAAAAAAAATAAATGGACCCAGAAAAAGTTTTTTTTTTAATTAATGTTTTAAAACGTCCGACTTTTCAAACAAGGCGAGGTCTGTATGACGTCACAAATGATGCATTTTGGCGCATCTTTCTACTACGGTTCCACGTTATGATAATCAAGCAGCGAATTAAAATTGCGCTCTACGCTTGCTATCAACCATATCGTTGCCAATACAAGTGAGTAAAGATGCGAATTAAATATTTTGTTCTGTGAATAGCAACATTGAATGGCATTTCATCATTTGTGATGTCACACGACAGAAGTGTAAACAATAAAAGTGCACCGATTTAAGTAATTTTTTTAAAAATATTAAATTTAAATAAATTATTTTAAAAATGGTCAGATCCTATGTTTTTAAGTATGCTCTTTCAGAAAAAAATACTTTTAAAATTTTGGAAACGACCCCATTATATAGGACGGTAGTTTGAAATGACTGCTGCTTACCGCACTGACTGCGATGATTTTCCTCATGACATTGTTGTAAAGGTGACGAAATTTTCTTCTGCAGTAAGAAGACCTGTAGGCTCCTCCCATTAATTTTTCGATTATAAGTCCAATGTCGTATAGTGTGTACCGATATAGCCTTGGAATATTCTGTAAAAGAAAATAAAACAATTTAGAATATTTTTGTACCTTGTATAGGCAAACACTGACGATTTAAGGGGGGGGGGACATTGCGAACGTATATTTGAAAACATAAAAGATCAATTCAGTGTGAATACAAAATAATGGTGGGTTTTCACAAAGCCACCGAATTTGCAATACAGTAAAACCTGTAAAGTTGACCACCTTTATAAGTTGACCACCTGTCTATGTTGACCGCTTTTGTCAGGAACGGAATTAGTCCTATGTTATATACTGAAGGAAAACCTGTGTAACTTGACCACCTCTCTATCTTGACCACCTGTCTATCTTGACCACTAATGAATACCAAATTTGGTTTGGAGTATTGTAAAAAACCCTTTGTAAGTTGACTACTTGGTTTATTTTTAAAATATTACTTAGCAAATTAATTTATTTTATTTTTTTAAAGCTTTCCAAGAATATTTTTGATACCAGACCAGCATTTTACTAACTAAATGGAACAGCAGCATAACTAAACCTCCTTTTGAGCTTAACCACATGGGAAAACTACTAAGAACCCTATAGAGAAGTACAAAGTATTTTTTTCCCGTTGCAATATTTTGTGGCAACAATGGAATTGTGCTAAAGAGTAAAGTTACTTGCATTGCAGTATTTCTGGTGCAAGGGATTAAGAGATACGACATTTTCATTTTCAACTGCTTTTTTGAACTATGAGTTTCCAACTTGTTGCTCTTTGTGTTATAGTTTTACATAAAATGGCTTCAAAAAGAAAGTTAGTTGAACTTGAGATTGATAAAAGATATGAAATATTAAAATTAATTGAAAAGGGAGAAAGCCAGAGAAAAATAGCTGACACATATGGAATTTCTAAAACTAGTGTCTAATAAGTGCGCCAACTTCAATAAGGAGTTATTTTGTTGAAAAGTAGATCATCATGGGGTTATAAATGTATAAAAAATTTGTAATTTTTGAGAAGCTATGAATTTTTAGGAACTATTAATATCAAATAAGTAACTTTTCATAATTTTTTTTTGATCAATTTACTGAAATTTTAAATTTGCATGACACATTATGCGTCATTTCGAGAAAATAATCTTTAAAAATATTTGAATAACATTTTAAATTATTGTTTCAAAGTAATGCTAAACAATGAAAGTGAATTGAGCAGAAAGAGTAAGTGTCAATCAATCAAAAAATGAATACATGGTGCAAGAAATGACAAAAAAAAAAAAAAAAATCATTTCCCCCTTTATAAGTTGACCACCTGTCTAAGTTGACCACCAAAGTACTGCACCGCAAGTGGTCAACTTACACAGGTTTCACAGTATTAGAAAGCGGATATTGCTGTCCGATGGAGATTGATTGAAAAGGCGAGTTTTAAAGTTTCAATTGGATGTATCTGAGTATTATCGGAGGTAAAAGAGACTCAATAAATCATCAAATGAGCAATGGAGAAGTGATTTCGAATTTTACGGTCCCCCTCCCGCTTTCTGAGGTCACCAGACCCAACACCATATGACTTTTTTCCAGTAAGGATATGCAAATGATTTACCTGCTAATCTGGACGAATTGAAAAATGAGATCACTCCAGTTACGGTTTATGTGACTGAGCTCATGCTACAACGTACATGGAGGGAGTTTGAGTACATTTTGATATCGTTCAGGATTCAAGAGGAAAGCACTGAAAATTAACCTTTAGAATGACTTTTAAGTACTCTAAAAAAAAAAATCCTTTTTTGTCCCATCGTCACTCTTAGAAGTATACTCGTCTGAAACATTATTATTACTTTTCCATCATAAAACTAAATGCGCCTTTCTGCGAATGTGAAGTCGAATATGAATTCACTTAAACATATTCTGCAACGATTGTAGCTAAATAAAACAAAACTAAATATAAAGCATGACATAGATTTATATTCTATCATGTTCAATGAGTAGAAAGCAATTTATAAATATAAGCAGCATAGGAACTAAGGTTTCCTACATTATAAGGAAAGTCAAACTCGAATTTATTAAAGACACAATAATAATAATAAAAAAATTATTGTACTGAAAACATGAATTGGTGCTTGCGTTACAAAGGCCAGAGCTCTATAAATATTTACTCTTTCCTACCCCACCATACTTTTAAAGATACATCTTACACATTTTAAGATAGTTTTAATTTCTACAGTAGTTTCAAAATAAGCAGCGTAAGATTAATTCGTGATAAACTAGTATGTTGTGGCCATCACGAAACTTTCTTCTATATTTTTCTTTTTTTTTCTGATCCCTCCCCATGCTTGACAAGGAAGCAATATTCCCAACAAAAACAAAATTACACATGCAAAACCTTGACGACCATCCCAATATCTGAATTATTGCAAGAGCAAAGCAAAGAGCGAAAATTGAAAGTTATTTTAAAAGCCTTGCCTGAATTAATTACAAATATTTTATTTGTTAACAAACGCACGATGGCAACAGTTAAAAATTTTAAATCATTGAGATAATATTTCCTATCATTTCCATACAATTAAAATCACGAGAAATACGCAGACGACAATCTATTACGATTTATCTTTCTTATTGTTGCATTAATAAAGCTATTTTTATTCGCAAAAAAAAAAAAAAAAAAAAAATATCAACACCTCTTGGAGCGATTGGCGTCAAAATTGAACCAAAGCCTGTTTACATATGGATTCACATATATTCCAAATTTCAACCACAACGTAGCATTACTTCTTGAGATAGGGCACTCACAATGGAAAAAAAGAACGGGCGATTGCGCTACCCCCTTTTTAGCTGTTGACACCAAAATAAAATCGGCTCTTATACCCACTAAGGACTACTTGCCGATAAATTTTTCTTTCATTCTGTTCATTATTTCTTGAGATACAGCAGTCACAATTGACGACAAAAAACGTTCTATAGCTCAACCCCCGTTTGAGTTATTGACACCAAAATTGAATCAGCACCTGTTCCTGTTAATGGCAACATATGGACCAAATTTTGTTTGATTCCGCCAATTACTTCCTGAGGAATAGCAAGCACGCGTAACTCAAAAAACGTCCCATTGCTCCACCCCCCTTGGAGGAATTCGCGCCAAAAACCAATGGGCACAAGTTCACATAGGGGCACATATGTGTACCAAATTTCGTTCGATTTCATGCGGTAGTTTTTGCTGTAGAGCGGCCACAAAAACTGGTCACACACAGACGTGACACACACACATACACACACACATACATACACACACACATACATACACACACACATACACACACACAGACAGACAGACATTTTCCAAAAATAGTCGAAATGGACTCAGCACACCTCAAAACGTTCGAATCCGTCAAAATTCGAAATTCGAAAATTTGCACGAATCCAATACTTTCTTCTATATATTAGATATAGAAGAAAGTAAAAATCAGTAAATCTAATTTAGCAGTCTATTAGTGTTCAAATTGTTAGGTCTTCTCTGATTTGATTTCGGATCTTTGATTTTTCGAGGCGAGACAAAATCTTAAACACTGTCCTTACCTACTCTGTTTCAAGTGTTTATGATCAAAGATCATCGAAAAAGACACAGAAGAAGGGTGAATTTGATTCCCGGACTGGAGACTTGCTCCCCCTAGATTCGACACGGTCAGACCTTAGGAGCCATTTATTAATTACGTAAGAATGATTTTGGAAATTTTTGACACCCTTACCTCCATGTAAGAAGGTACGTAAGATTTTTCAAACCCATTCTCCCTATCCTTACGTAAGATTCCATTTCGTTTTTGAAAACAATAAAATGTTGTTAGAAAAGGTTCAGTTACACTAAAACTCCCAATCAGACGCAAGGACGGATACAAGAGAAGGGCGATGGGGGCGGTCGCCCCTCCCTTGAGGACCTTGCAACGGCAGTTTTTTTCCGAATTGAAGTCCTAAAAGGAAAGTGAGGACAATCTTTGATGTGACGTTCAGGAGAGGAATCTGGTTTGAATCTCCTTATCAGACATTTTTCGGAACTGAAAGTTCGAAACGACAATTTTATATGATCTTGAGCGATTTTAGGAGGAGGAGTTTGGAAATCTTCCACAGGTGCAATTCTCAAAATGTAAGCCTTAAAGACATTTGTAGATATCTCAGGTAGAGTCGGAAAAGGATTCAGTGAGTTTCTTCCGGTATGAGCAAGCGAAATGTTAGAATACCATCGATGATGTTAGGGGGAGTTATTTCAAAACGTCTCCCTGGAATTATTACGAAACTGAATTTCTAAAAGGCAATTTTAGAATACTCTATCAATTGAGACAAAAAAGGAATAGGTTTGGGGATCTCCTTGATAAAATGTCTGGAATCTCGATGTTTCGGTTTTAAGTAAAAATGATACGTCACCTCCCTCCCCCAAGCAGGTGTAAAACAGATAGGTATAGTAAAGATATGAAGGGAAAAAAAAAACAATCTCCCCCTCCTTGAGAAATTTCTGGATCCGTCCTTGATCTGGCATAAATCAGATCTTTATTTTTCAAATATATTATATTCTGCTGTACTAATTAAAAATAAAACATTCCATACATAGTGTGATTCAATACTTTAGACTATTCATTCTTTGTAAAACAAGTATTAAACAGCTCATTCCAATACGTCTTTTACTTTTGATTCCTGCCAAACCACTTGACCCCACAATTTCTAATATAAAATATCGTCTAGGAAAATAATACGTAAGAATTAGTTTGACCCATCCTCCTTCAAAGTAAAGACTCTCACGTAATAAATGAATGGCTTATTACATTGGAAATGTATACTTCATGTCAAGTGGTTGCGTGTTTGGCCATTTGCAGGGTTTGAGGGCAAAGACGTGTCGCACAGCAGCTAGTTATATACCTCATGCTCGCGCTGGGACCGATGGTCCTTAGATATGCACAATTTCATCAGTTATTATTGGAATCTGCTTAATTTAACCACCTCTTAATCAAACCAAATACTAAAGAACCGACGCCAATATCATTACATAAACTTTTATTTTATTCGCTTATAGGACAAATGACACCTTTAATCGGACCTAAGAGCCATGAAAAGAAGTAAATATAAATAAATAATCATTCAAAGTGTCTTAAGAATGCAAATTTCATAATAGCTGAAATTTAGGTTCAATAGAACATAGAAACGAAAACTGGCAACCAGAGCATACAACTTAATTGCATGTAATACACCGCCAGCCCAGTAATTTCCAGCCGAGGACTTCAGTTTTGTGCTCAATAGCACTAATTAGCCCGGCATAGAAGAGAAGGAAAACACCTTAAGAAAGCCAAGAGTGCCAAACAAACTGGTAGCTAATACAGAATTAGCGCAGACCAGACGAGTGACCGAAGCAATGGTTCGGTTCAACTCGAGGATTGAAGGCAAGGCATGTTATATTCAGTAAATTACCGGGGGGGGGGGCCCAATAGCCAGGGCTAAAGCAGAAATCTGATATGCACAATAAGAAAAAACGTTACAAACTTTCTCTACAAAGATCGAAACGCATTCTATTAGAAAAAAATCTAGCTTATCTATAGCAATAAAGTATGTTTGAGCAACCACAACAAAACAAAATATAAAATGAAATAAACAGAATTATGCTATTTATTTTATATGTGGTTCCAACTACATTTTTATTTATCGTTTGCCAAATTTAGCTTATGTTTAATCCTAGTTTTATTTTTTAAAAAAATAACATTCATCTTTGTGCTTTTAGAATTCTGATGAAAAAAATTAAGTATTTAAAAGTTAAAAGTTAGTATTATAAGGTGAAACCAAAATTTCGAGCAGAAGGCAGACAATTTTCCGTAAAGCTTTCATAAAAACAATGTAAAAACTTGTTAAGTTATTATCATATATTTTTTAACAATTTATTAATCAAAAATGAAATTCCTTCTTTTAAAATTGGTGTTACACCAAAACTGCGTCGGAATAAATTCAAGTTTTGTACCGTGTAATATCGACACCGTGTTATATTAATCGTAAATTTGGTACCGTGTAATTTCGAAACCGGGTTGTAGAAGTATACGAGGGACGCCTGTACTTCATACCAAGCAACCGCGTGTGTTGCCATGTGCCGAATTTAAGTACAATGCACGTTTTACAGTTTGAGGATTATACAGGGTGTCCAGGAAAGGACTCAATGAATTCAAAATTAAATCTCTCGAAAACAAAGGTCGATATTGGAATAAAATAAGCGTTACGTTTATTGTAAAACCCAATTAAATCGTACACAGAAACTTCGAAATTAGTAACAAAAAATGACAATAGGGGGCGCTGCGCGCTGTAATTGCAATAGAGATCCCCATAAATTTTGCTCGGAAAGGGTGAGGGGCTTCAACAGTAGTTTTGCCTCGTAGTGGTACTTACATTTACGATAGAAATTATCGTGCAACCCCCCCCCCTTCCCGTAGTACCTTCGCCTTTCTGGAGGGAACTGAGCATCACGCGATTACTTCCCTAACGCAATGTATATCTATACTTCCATTAAAGTTCCGTTTCTAGAGTAAATTAAATAGTTTCTAGCGCCATTTCTGATATTCGGGTGAAGTTACGCTCTTCACTTTAGAAATCGGATTAGTTAGTTAAACCCACGCATACGTAACCTTTTTTTTGTGATAATTTCTGTCAATCGTCAAATATTTTCAATTCGGAACTCCAGCGCTCGAATACGCTACCTTGCGGTGATTTATAAAACTGCGAATGCAACTAAAACATTGCCACGTTGCGCTCCACTTGTATCTCTTGACGTAAACGCGGTCAGTTTGTTCTGAGTAACGCATTCAACATGTCTAAAAGAACGCCTTCAACAACAGAAATTAATTCGTCCCTTAGTAGTATTCTCGAGCTTCTCAAAATAATGTTAGTTTTCCTTATTTCTTTCAAAAAAGTATTAAATGGTGGAAGCGTAAACAAGAAAACTCTGGATTAACAAAATTGGATAACGTTATACCAGGTAAAATTTTTTATTGTTTTGTATGAATTTGTAAGAATATGAGTTTTTTTTAATCTTAAATTAATTTAACTAATCATATTTTACAGCAGCATTTAGTTGGAATGGACAGTATGCAAAATATTTTCTTGAATTTATTATCGTAGAACAAAATGAAAAATGTTTAACCGAGAGAGAATTTACTTTATTCCTTTTATTCTCAGCTGAAAGGTTTCGCCAAATTTGTTTAGGGTTATAGTCTTAGTATAGTGCGAGGAAAGTAGCCTTGGCGAGATTTCGTGTTTTTAGTTAAACCATTTTTAATTTTTATCATGAGTGGAATAAAATGATAGTAAGATTACAGAATTCGATAAGTAAAAAGAAATAATGGTCAATCAACTGAAAAGAAAACTACCACCATATATAAACTGTGAGTACACATTTTATTTATTTTGTTCTGAGTGAATTTGAATAAATATCAGTTTTTCAATTCGATGAAGAAAAAAAAACGAACTTAACAACATTGACTGGACACTTTTCCTTAACCTAATTCCACATAAATGATTTAAATAACCTTTGTTACTACAGTATCCTACTGAAATAGAAAGTATGCAAATAAATTTTCTTGAAAATATTTATCGCAGAACAGATTGAAAAATCCAGAAAGAACGTTAAGAATTTGAACAATAAAAAATAAACGTTCGCCAAAAATCTGTTTATAAGGTTATGGTTTTAAAATTGTGTGAAAGAATAATGTATCTTGACAAGATTTCGCATATCAGGTAAATCATTTCCATGACGAATGAATTAAATGCATGATTTCTTTAGATATCCAATCATATAGTCATAGAAATAAATTATCTAGTGTTAAACGTTACTCTTGACAGTCTGCCACGTATGTGCACTATGTGACAAAAATGTCAACAAATGCCGGAAATGTCACGAAACTGAACTTAATATGTACTAATGTATAGAAAAAACGGTACAAAATGAAAATGCCGTTCGAAGTGAACCAAAAATTTATGAATTCCGAATTCAACATCTTGAAAATGGCTGCTTCAGAACAACTTACTGTGTGTTCTGCATTAATTGTTTACTTTCGTAATACTTTTTGGTTTCTAATCTCTTTCTATATGGGTCAGAATAACCAAAAGACTTTGAAAAATCTTTTCAAATGAATAAAGCGAAAAAATCATACATAACAACAAAAATCACAACACTTTTAGCATTTTCTTCGTTACCACATGCGTTTGTTTTAGTTTTTAATTCCGCCATTAGACAGTGACTGCAGTGCCCCCTTTAGTTCGTTGGAGTTGCGAATTTTACCAGCGAACAGCCGAGACCCACGTGATAACAGGCCAGACAACTCCCCTCCCCCCCGCTTCGTTACGCCACCAGTAGTCGATCTTTGAACTTGGCGCGAAACTTAAAAACAGTGCAGTTTACCAGTAGTGTTGCTTGCTCTGGTTGATATAGATGAAATAGGTAATATGTAACTTCGGCTGCACATTTTTGAATACAATTCTGTTGGATTTATCTCTTCCTTCCCACGTACCGGAATGTAGAGGCAATTAAAAAATATATGTATAATATAAGTCTTAAGTATCTGCTGAGTGAAAAGTGAGTCAGAGAGTTCCGCTGCCGAACAACCTGCATGTAAAGCAAAAAGCTGGACGCCTCATGGAATAAATTTTAAAGTTCGGAGGTAAGTACTCTTTTCTCAGATAAACAAATTTACATTTTATGCAGTTAAGATTTCTTAAGTTTTCCTCCATTACACAAACAATTGTCAGTTTCCTTTCCGATATCTTTGTCTGTAATTTGTAATTTCAGCATACTGCTTTAATATTTGAAACGGTTAACTTGCAACTTTTTATTTCTTTATTTTTTCAACTTTGAACACGCATTTATTCGAAATGGATTTTCCAAACTAACAATATACATATGTCAAAATTTTCTGCGAATATACTTGTTGCTATCAGAAGCGTAACTTGGTGTTGATATTCAGTAAAAATGTAAACAAGTTTATTGAAACAGGCTTTTAACTGAACTAATCTTATATTTTCGGTTTCGATTAAATTGTTTCATACGCTAGCATGTGTTATTTTGATCAAAAAACATTCCTTGATGGGTTTCCGTAGTTCTGAGATAAAAGATTAGATTTGAATGCCGGAGGTCGTGGGTTCGATACTGAAACATTTCCCCCCAACTACGCCCCTGCAATGTTATTCAAACAAGCTGGTTCTGTGCGTAAATTAAAAAATATATATATGGTTTTTTTTTCACTGTTGTCTTTAGGTTTTATGATATTTATGCACACATTGTGGTTAAGTTAACGGTATTCATAATTTCTGGGCTTGCGAAAGATTAATTTTGAGCAGTGGATACACAACGTGTTTTTGCCAAATGCTCTATGCTTTGTTTATGCTTAAAAAGGGCAAAATGTCTTGAACTACATATTTTTTGAACTCCTTGGGTTTTCTGTTAATAAGCTTTCAGGAACTCTGAAACTGTAACATAAATTGAATTAAAGGGCTGTCTATAAAGTATGTTACAAACTTTTGAACAAATCCCCCCCCCCCCCCTCCTCCTTGTTACATGTAACGCTGTTCAACATGAGCATATTGTTATAAACAACGCGTGATGTCACACTTCTTGTTATCCCCTCCCTTCCCCCTGTCACAAAACTGTCACATTGAGTTCCTAAAAGAGCATACTTAGCAAAATGTTGATCTAAATTTAACATATATGAGGTTTTAAGTATTAAAGAAAGTTGTTAAAATGGTCATTCTATGAAAAGTTTTTTGAAAAATATTACTTTGTCATCAATTAATGCTTTTTAAAATAATTTTTCAAAAGCCTAAAATGATGAACAATTAAAGCCCCCCCCCCCACACACACACAAGAATTATTAGCAGCAGAAAAAGCTAAAAATGGGAAAGTAGCCGAATTCCAAAAAAAAAAAAGGCTGTTTAGATATTGAATACATTTTTTGATATACAACATACAGTATTCATGATGTATCATTCATTCTTTAATTAACGTTTTTCAAGTTGAATTCCTGTGTAATTTTTCGAGAGTGCCCACCGAAGGGGGGGGGGGGTCGGAATCATAGTCTCATAGTAATGATAGCTTTTCAACGGCTATAGTTATAAATAACTGTGCCCTTGAAATTTTAAGGGAGATGGAGATGTTTTGGTTTTTTTTTTTTTTTTTGAAGGTTTCATAATTGAAGGGGGTAGGGCACCGTCTACTTTGGGGATGGCACCCAAGCATTCACGTCTTTTTAAAAGCATAAATTTGCTCAGCTAAGTTAACATTAATAATCTGGTATTATGTACTTTAATTTGATGTTATGTCTTTGAAACATATTGCAGTCCTGTTTCCCGTTTACTTAAGTAAAAATGTTTATTTATTTTTTAAAATTTCATTTAATTCTTATTCAAATACAATAGTAATATTATTTTTTGTTTTGATGTAATTGTAAAATGAAAGTTCATTTATTTATTTGAATACTTCTTAAGACTTAATGTTTCAATACAATATACGAGTACTTAAAATGCGATTAGTTAAAAAACAATTTCTAATGAAAAATAAAACTGTGTTTATTTATCACTTTGTTTTAACATGATTGTAAAATAAAATCGTGTTTAGTTATTTGAATACTTTGTAAGACTATGAATTAAGCTCAGTGTATTTTTTAATGTATGATTATCGGTTCCTTTTTATGTTTTCAAATGAAAAAGTAGAACTTGTAATGCTACTTGAATAACAGAAGACAATAATAAATAAACCAAATAGTTTTATTTAACCAAAATATTAATCGAAGTGCTCCCTTCCCAATATCATTGTGGATCGACAAACGATGACGTCATTTGCTAGTTGGATGGCCTTTTTATCTCGAAGGCCTCGGAACAGCGCGGAGCATTTTGTCCATTTGAATCAGATGCGCCAGCCAATGCAGCTCATAGACATGTGACGATCTTCTCTTATTGGCGAAGAAGGTAGGGGAGGTAGCTAGTAAGTATGATGTTTTATCTGTTAACACGGTTTTTTCTTCCGCGCGTTATGACATCATTGTCAACTTAAGTTGCAAGCAAGTATAGTGTAGTAGTGCTGAACATAAATGTTGCATTATCTTGTCATAAAAGCGCAAATGACAGCATGAAAAATAAGAAAAGAATAGAGTGCTCACACAGAGCTCAGTCTGGGCAAAATGAATAAAGATACAGTAAAATCCTTCTAATGCGGACACTAGCGGGACACATTTTTTTGTTCGCAAAAGAGGGGTGTCCGCTGGACAAAGGTTCAATAATGTTATTTGCCTTGGAATCGGAAAATTAAACCCCCTACTTCATTTATATAGAGCTTAGTATTTTCCACTTTCTAGAGGGAGCCGAGCGTAACGCGGTTCACCTCCTAACACGATGCATATTTACAGTTTTCAGTAATTCCAAATCAGAAGGTGACGTTTCTAGTATAAATACCCAAAGATTTTTACTTTAAACTGGTAGTTTAGTACTTCTGAAAACCAAGTTGCATAACAATTCCCGAATGACAGCAGGAAGAATGAAGAAAAGAATAAAATAAAATATTTTGAAGGAAACAAGTTTCGAATTGCTTTGAAAATAGTGAAAAGGATTATCAGAGTAACAGGGGGCCTTTTTTGAGTGCTTGACACGGTGGAAGAAGTGACCTATGATTAACAAGAGAAGAAGCAAAAAAGAAAGCAATTCCAGTGTATAGACAAGTACAGTGAAACCTGTGTAAGTTGACCACTCGCGGTGCAGTACTTTGGCGGTCAACTTAGACAGGTGGTCAACTTATAAAGGGCGGTAATTTTTTTTTTTTTTTTTGTCATTTCTTGCAATATGTATTCATTTTTTGAGGAATTCACCCTTACTCTTTCTGTTCAGCTCCACTTCCATTGTTTAACATTATTGAAAGTGAAACAATAATTAAAATACTATTCAAATACTTTTGTTATTTTCCCCTTGTTTTTAACTATATTAGACACTGTAGTTTTAGAAATCCCATATACGCCAGCTAATTTTCTCTGGCTTTCTCCATTTTCAATTACTTTTAATGTTTCATACTTTTTATTAATCTCAAGTTCAGCTAACTTTTTTTGAAGCCTTTTTATGTAAAACTTATAGTACAAAGAGCAACAAGCTCGACTCTCCCAGTTCATAAAGGCAAAATTAAAATATCCTATATCTTAATCCCTTGCACCAGAAACATGTAACTTTTCTCATTACTCATTAGCAGGCCCAGATCTGCGTACCCGCAGTGCGAGGGGCCCGCGTCCTTAAAGGGGCTAACGGCCCTAGAATTTGATGGAAAAATAGAAAAAAAAAAGTAGATCTAAGGTTTATCGCTTTTCAAATAGACACTGCTGGCCACTAGGGAGAGGCCCTATATATTTTGTTGCAGGGGGCCCAAAATGTACAGATCCGGGCCTGATCTTTTTAGCAGAATTTCTGTGTTGCCACAACGTATTGCAACTGAAAGAAAAGACTTTGAACTCTTTTACTGACACCTATTTTCATTGAACAGAGTACAAAAAGCTATCTCAAATATAACAACAAATGAAAAACAAGTTTGGAGAATAAAGAGCAGCACAAGCTTTATGCTGCTGTTTAGTTAGTAAAATGCTAGTATGTCATCAAAGCATTAAAAAAATTCTTGGAAAGCTATAAAAAAAATAATAATAAATAAATAAATAAATAATAAAATAAAATAATTTGCTGAAGAAAGTTAAAAAAAATAAACCAAGTGGTCAACTTACAAAGGGTTTTTTACAATACTCCAAACCAAATTTGGCGAACATTAGTGGTCAAGATAGACAGGTGGTCAAGATAGAGAGGTGGTCAAGTTACAGAGGTTTTCCTTCATTATATGAGATAGGACTAATTCCGTTCCTGACAAAAGTGGTCAACATAGACAGGTGGTCAACTTACAAGGGTGGTCAACTTTACAGGTTTTACTGTATTGGTTAAAAGCCCAAAACAGGCATGTTAACTTTGACAGTTGAAAAAAAAAACGTAGTTTATGGCCACTGATGTTTTGATGAAGTCAAGTACCTGCTTAAAGTGTAAGCTGTGACAAGAATGCAGATGATTCTTTTTGTCATTTTATTACGAAAATTGAGAAATATATACACTTTACTTATACATTTTAAGGAAAGTTTATCAGATTTTAATTCTCTCCGCGAGCAGTGGGAGAACAGAGAAACGCGCGAGTAAGCAATATGCATGCGGGTACGGTTGCAGTTAAAACAAGTTCGAGTTCAGTTCAATTCAGTTCTTTTGATTAGAAAAGCTGACACCGCACCATATTTTTAGCATTCATAATGGGGCTGCTTCCTTTATTCGAAAATACTGCTTTTAGTCTTTCACTGAAATTGGTAGGATAATAAGCAAAAAAAAAAAAAAAAAAAAAGCGTGGACCGAAAAATTTCTTTGTTTTTTCCCAACATTAATTCAAATTATTTTTTTAAACTCTGGTTTTTAAACCAAAACATTTCATTATGTAACGTCACAAGTGATGAAAGGCATCTTGAATCAGAGCGCAAAGGTTGTGTTTTCTGGCAAGATATCGCCATTTATTTTATTATGATTTTCCCACGGCGAGCAATTTATTAGCTGAACGAAAATTGCTAGTTAAATAAAATATTTATTTAGCGAAGTTTGGCAGCGTCCTGAAACTTGATTCTAGTAACCCTAGCGATTTGCTCACTTGTGAAGTCAGCAGCGAAAAGAAAACAACGGCTGAATGTCGTTTAAGATTGTTTTTTAAAAGATAAAATAAATCAAAATTGGAAAAATAAATAACTTAACACATGTTTTATGATCATACTCTTGCAGAATTTTTTTTTTTTTTTTTTTGAAGAGTGGGGGAAACAGGCCAATTTTCTTTAGTGGGGGAGGTAAGCCCCAAGTGGGTACGTGAAACTTTGACAGTAAAAAAGAAAATTTATGTATATTACGGTTTCTTACACTTATTTTCGTTAGCCGTAATTTTCGTGAAAATAAAGGTATCAGTGATTTCACGAATTTTAAATGAACGAAGAGAAATAGTAATAAAAATAAATATTTCGCGAGGATTAAATTTTCACGATTGCGACAGCGTAGCGAAAATAAATCCTTTTACAGAATTCTTTGTTTACTCTTAAAGGAACAAACCCAAGCAAAAACTTGTTTTTAATATGAAAATCCTCAAAACACGTATCCTTTCCAAACACTCGCTTTACCCGAGGGTAGACCAAAAGCGGGTAGGATTAAATAAATGAGATTAAACGAAGTTGAACAGTATTATAGCCCACAGCTTCGGTATAAAACTGACAACTTTTGATTTTACCACTATAATAATTTCTAAAATTAATCTTATTTAAACCAAATAATTTGTTTCATTCCAATGGTTGATAATTGTCATGTTACTAAATTTCATGTCAGATATGTATCACAGTATCAGGGCCCAATGGCCACTGTAAGATGTGCAAGTCTCATAAACACACTATCCCCATTCATCGCATCTAATTCAATTTTCGGAAGGTTAATCGCTACTCGGTTCCCACATTTTCGGTATGGTTTTGTCTACTTTTGAACTTTCTCAGAACTCTTTTACGTCTTTTTATGCTAGCATAAGGTTTAACATCCTACCCATGTCTTCAAACTGTATCAACTTTTTCTTGGCATCTTTATTTTTAGCTTCCATTTCTCTCTCTTGGTTTTTAATAAAACTGCTCGTGAGAGTTTTGAACCTCAGCGTGTTACTTTTTCTTTCTTTTTTTTTTCTTGTAATTTTGGGGGATGTTAAAATGGCTGTCAAAGCCTGCGAGAACGTGGGATACTGCAGCAGTATCTTCATTTGCAGTGGGCTCTTGGTTAGAAATTTACCATTAGTCACGGAACTACAGATAACACCCCTTGCTTATTATTTGCTTCTGGCATCACCGCAAAAAAGAAAGAAATTCGAAACGCTCCTAGAAAATAATGAGCAGCTAATGTGAATAATTTCTGCCGTTAACATATCTGGCAAAAAAACAGAAAAGCTTCCCGCAAGAAGTTGGAAATCTTCCTGAAATCAGCCGGGAATTTTTCTGAAAAATGCAGAAACATTCCGAATTAAAGTCAGTCATTTTTCTGAATTAACTCAGTAACCTGCAGTGAAAACTTATACAGGGTGTCCTAAAATAGACTAACTGTTTTTAGAAATTTATAACAGGAAAAGGGTTAATTATAAAAAAATAATTCCCGCGGAAAATTCATATGGTGGGTTGTAAATTTTTTCCACGTCGCTGCAGATATATATATATATATATATAAATATAGTAAGCCTCTAAATAAAAGAATGATAGAAAATTACACTATACTTTTTCAAAAAATGTTTTTAATGAACAAAATTACACAACAATATTTTTTAAATGTTTACCGTCGGCAACAATCACGTGTCATAATTGGAGAAAAATTCATTGAATTTCAATTATTCCTTTTTGATTTACGGCCTTACTATTTGAAGCGCCATCTTTTGAAAAGTTTGTGAACTAAAATTTGGAATTCATGAGGAAAAAAGTTGCGGCCGAACACATGAATTTTCTGCAACAATTTTTTTTTCACCATTGTCCATTTTCCAGTTGAATTTTTGAAAACAGTCAATTTCAGGACCCCCTTATATGTTTATAGTAATAGCTTTTCACCTTCCTGATTTACCAAGATCACTTCGAAAGCAAAAAATATGACTGAATTACAAGAAGTTCCTTCGAAGCTAAAATATCCGGAGATGGCACTTGATTACATAAAATGCACCGCCAGCTCCAGTGTTGCCAGATTGGGGGAAATTTCCCCATTTTGTGGAAATCTGGTGCTCTCTGGGGAAATTTTGGAGAAAAGGGTTTTGAGGGAAATTTTTTGGGGAAAAATTTTTTCCTTTGGGAAAACCTGGGGGAAAAAACCTCGGGGAAAAAAGATTTTTTTCGTATTTAAATTCGCGTCAAGAAGTAGTGGGAACATTATTTGCATCAAACAGCGTTGGGTTAGCTTTGCTCAACTTTATGGAATTCGCATTTCGCATTATATGGAATATTATGCTATGGAATTCGCATTAATATTCTGCGTGAGTAACTAGTTGATACGTGAAACAGGTAAAAATAAGTGTGATGAAGAGTGTTCTTGGATAAATATATACAAAAATCATAGTTTAAATGTACATACAGAAGCAGAGTAGTAGATGCAAGTAGAAAAGAAATATTTGGTTATTTCTTATCTCTCGGTGAGGCGCTTGTATTTATGACTAGTGGCACTCGCACGGCTTTGTCCGTAGTAGAAAATTAAAAGGTCTTTTGGTCCCCCTGTATATTTACAAATAATGCATGATGAATTTCTCGCCAATTGACTTGCCCATGTTACGGTTCCACTTTATGATAACTTGGTAATTACTCGTCCATCTTATGATAATTTTTCTCGGGAAAATGTTCTTAAAATTGGAATAGAAAAAGAACAAAATCAAATTTTCAATAAATCGCTTAAAGGTGTACACTCCCATGCTACAAACTAATTCTTTGCTAAATTTCATGAAAATCAGCCGAACGGTCTTGGCTGTATATTCGCGTTAGAGATCCTGACAGACAGAAAGAGACACTTTCAGCTTTATTATTAGTAAAGATAAAGATACAGAAGACAAAAAAAAAAAAAAAAAGCGCAAATGTGAAGAAAAAAAAAGTTAGGGAATTTTATAAGAAAATTTCGCTATTTGGGGAAAAAATTTTTTCAAGAGACAAAACTATTGGAGGAAGTCTATTCATTTTATGAAAAGATTAGTGGAAAAATAATTTTTGCATTTGGGGAATTTTGGTACAAAACATCGCTTTTTGGGGGAAAAGTTGGAAGGGAATCGGGAAAATCTGGATTCGACCATCTAGCAACACTGGCCAGCTCAATCTTTCCAGACGAGTACTGCAGTTTCCTGCTTATTAGCGTTCAGCCCTGCTTTGAAATTGACTGAACAGATACAGATACAGATAGGAATTTATATGGGCCAGAGCTGAGCTCTTTTACCCTGTATGAGGGAAAGTCATGAAGGAGTTGATTTGAAATGGTGTGAGGGGGGGGGATGGAGTAGAAAAAAAAATTAAAAATTAAAATTAATTTGAATTCTGAAATTTTGAATTCAAATTATGTATTTCGGAATCACAAACTGAGACAGGACCCTACTTATTGGAGTTATTGATTCTAGAAACGGCTCCTGTCCCCCCCCAAGTCTGCCTCTCCTCCTGGGCGGTTACTTGTGCATAGTTGTGTGTGTGCGTAGACCTGTGTGTATGCACGTAGGCGTGTGTGAGTGTATGTGTGTGAACGTGCGTGTGGGTAGGACATGGACGCCTCCGACCAGGAGAAGCGGATAGCTCAAAACCGGAGCAGCCGCGCCGCGCCGCCAGCAGAGGACGGTGGGCGATGGTGCTGCAGAGGCTTTTGGTCCAAGTTGAAAAAGGCACGGACACCAAAAACGGTCAAATGAGAACAATAAGCAATCGTGATTGTTCAAAAAAAAAAGGAATCATTTCAGAGCCACACTATATACATATTTACAGGGATTACATAATTGAAATGACAGGAGAATTGAATAATCTGGAATATGATAAGAACTGAGTATATACAAGTATTTACATGGAATGTACAAGTGGAATGAAATCTGATAGGCCTAGTCCTATCAGTGCCGAGAATGAAAAGAAGCTTAGGCAAAACCTAAGCAACCAAGAATCATCAACAGATGAACATAGCATCCGACGGCACATTTTTGCCGCCAGAATTAAATGTGAAGAAGATTTGATCGAAGATCAGTGGGTTATCGTGATAACCAAGTTTGGTGAAGAAGTTTGTGGTGGTGTCAACAATATAGTTTTTGATGTAAGATATCCCCGAGTCCTTATGCAGGGTTTTATTGGAGACGAACCATGGAGCTCTAAAAATTCTCCTAAGAATTTTATTTTGGAGAGTTTGAATTTTTTTGATGTTACTAGCAGTTGTATATCCCCAGCAGGGGATACTGTATATGAGAGCAGGGCGAATGATCGTGGTGTAAAGTAGTAGTCTGCTTTTAGTGTTCAGTGAGTTATTTTTATTAAGGAGAGCGTATAAATAGCCCACTTTGACATTGGCCTTTTTGATAACTTGTTCAATGTGATAATTGAACCTGAACCGTCTGTCAAGATAGACGCCCAAGTACTTAACATTCTTAGAGTATGTGATAGAATTGACTGTGGAGGTGGAAAACCTCATAAGGAAGCCAAGAGTGCAAAACAAACTGGTAGCTAATATGAAACTAGCACAAACCAGATGAGTGACCGAAACAATGGTTCGATTCAACTCGAAGATTGAAGGCAAGGCAGGTACTTTCAGTAAATTACCGCCCTATAGCCAGGGCTAAGGCGGAAATACATGAAATACATGGCGGAAATACATGGAAAAATATCGTCTAAAAAAGTTATAATAAATTATTGTTATCAACTACTAGATGCCTATCTTATTAAATGCATGTTTTACAGAACCCAATATCTGAATATTCGGCTTTAACTGTATGACACTAGATCTAATTCTACTTTCTGATCTTATTCTTTAAGCAAAAACGAGCCACATGGACCAGCTTCGTGGGCTGAATGTGGCCCCCGTCTTCACTGCGATATAATTGCGGCTTGGTTATCCCATTCAATGGCTGTTGTGAGTCCTAATAATGAGCACAACAGCCCCGAACAAGGTTTAACCGAACAACGAAGCAGAAGTTATGTCATTGAAGCTGATAGTGCCTAAAAACTGGTGGATGAAGAAAATTTATCTCACCAGTGAGATGCCGTAAATATACAGCAGATAAATTTACTTTACCTACCATTTGCAGCTATGGAGGACAAAACTTTCGGCCCACCACATGATTTTTCTGCAAGAAATATTTTTTTATCATTAACAATTTTCCTGTTACAAAACAGTCAGTCTACTTCAGGACACTCTGTCTGTATGTACTTGCACCGCATACAATTCTCAGGATTGAAATAAGCAGCACGCTATTCTGTTTACAAGAAAACAGAGGGAATTTCCTTTCGGGCGATTATGATCCTTTTGAAAATAAAGCTTGACATTTTTTCCAAACTGGTGAGCCATCCGAATGCTATTTTATCGTTTCGTCTGTATAAATGTTACGATAATAACAGGAAAAGACAAAGAAAAGAAAAGATTAAAAATCTTGGGGGAAAAAAACATCATACTAGGGTTCTATTTGCTATAACAGTTGTATACAACGGTTTAAGAGTGACATACATACACTTTTAGACATCTATAACATACATTTTGGAGTGTTTCACTGTCAACCACTCGTAAGGCTATACATATACAATATTTCAGTTCTTGCAAAATTGTAGGCAGTGGTGGTGTATAAACTCTGTTTTTGACATTTATTGCCTTAGTAACGCAAAGGAAGGACGAAAAAATTCATGATGCTCCCCGAAAAATGTTCGGAGTTGAAGTCTTAACAACGCAATTTTAGTCAATCTTTGGTGATGTTAGGAGGCGTGTGTGTGGGAAAAGGGGAGGGGGATTCAGGAGCATTTCCTAATTGACTTAAGACATCAATTTTAGGCAAATTTTAGTAATGAAAGTGGAATGGAGTTCCCTTCAAAAAATTTTTTTTTAATCAAAATTGAAGTCAATTTGAGGTTATCCGTGCTGATTTCAAGAAGTGGGGCTTCTTCTGGAAATTTTATATTATTGAAGTCTAAACAGTTGAATTTTTGGCTGCGTTTGATAACAATAGAAGAAAGTAAGGAGAGGAGGTTCCTTCCCGAAATTGAGTTAAAAACTGAAGTCAGTTTTAGTCTATCTTTGGGAAGAAAGGGTTTGAGGATGGTATTTTGCTGAAACCTAAACTTCAAGCCATGTGAGTAGTACAGAAAAAGGGCAGGGGTACCGACCCTTCTCCTGAAAAAATTTCAAAATTAAGTTTTAGAACGCAGTTTTAGGCTATCATTGGAGACGTTATGCAAGTAAGGTAGCAGTGGGGGGCATACGGATCTTGTTCATAAATAAATCATCATGATCATCAAAATTGAAATCTTAAAGACGCAGCCTATCTTTAGTACGAATATTAGATAAAAACCGGTTCTGGGTCGTTCCCCCGAAACATTTTTTTAATATAGAAGTCCTAAAAACGCACTTTGGGCTGTATAAGGTTAGAGAAGGAGTGGATGCAATTCTATGGTTTTAGGATCAAAAGGTAGAGAGTGGTGGAGAAAATATAGCCTATAGTAGCTTTGGAGTTATTAAGCACAAAACAAACAAACATGCATTAAATAAGCATACGTACTTTTCGAACATCTCTAACAAGATACTGGAGTGTGTTATTTGGACCATATCTCTGTAAAATATAACAAAGCCAATGTATTAGATCTACTGGAAATAGATTATACCAATTAATGGAAAGTATTCTGCAAATTCATATCAAACAATTATGTTTAGTAATTATTTAAAATATCAACAACTTAAGAATACCGGGAAAAAATCTATTAATAGCATGTAATTGCATACAAAAAAAAATGAGTTTCGTTGTTTCAAACAGGGAAAGGAATAAAGTAGTTACGCACTCATAAATTTAAAAAGGAAAAATCTCTGTGAAAAGAACACAATTGCGGTATAAATCACTTGCAAGAGTTTTGGGGTTATAAGGAACCCCATTTCTCAATGCACAAATTTTGATCTTCTGTGCGAAAAAACATCTAACAAAGAAACCAACTAGTCTTTGAGATTTTTAAAATGGGTTCTTCCCGAAAATTATATTTTCTGGAAGAACCGAAAATTATATTTTCGGTTACATATATTATAATTATTCTTATAACCGAATAAAGTTTTTTTTTTTTTTTTTTTTTTTTTTTTTTTTTTTTTACAGTTATTATGCGCTTTTAATACTGACTATATTCAAGATCTTCTCAAGACTTTTAAAAAGTATATTTATAAATGACAGAGTTTAAACTGTTGTATTTGATGTGATGAGACTTTTTTTAACAGACACAAATAGTCACAAATCAGTTAAACAGTACATCTGAAACAGGTGATACCAGCTTTCTTCCACCATGTTTTCGCACATGCGTATACTAGCGGTATCATAAGTACACTTTGGGAACCAAAATGTCTAATGAATCAGCTCTACTAATAGAGTGACCTTAAGAGCTCATTCAAATCGATTTTGTTCAATTCGAACGAATTCTATCTACCAAGGTTGTTGCGAGAAATTTTCTTCTAGGTAAGGTAAAGGAAATTTCTGTCTGCGTGCTTGGTAGATACAATTGATCGTATACGATTCGATCGAATTCTACTACAGTTGAATGAGCCCCTTAGTAGAACCAATGTCCTGATTCATGGTTCGTCAGAAATTGAAACTTGATAATCACATTTTAGGGCTGCTACTATGTTAAATCATATTAATTCTTAAAATTCATTTTTGGATAAATATTTCTTAAGCTAAATTATTAACCAGAAAAAGGATTGAATATTTTTTTACGAGAAAAGTAAATGTACGTACACTGTTGAAAAGATCTTCAAGCCTTGGTATTGACAGAAACTTGTGCATACTGACGCCATTTTCCAGCATCAACTTGACGAAGTCGACGCTGTCCATCACCAGGGCATCCATCATTGCTTGATCTAAAGCTCCAGGCTGAAGAAGAAAAAAAAAAAAAAAAAAGAAAAGAAATCTATTGATACAATTCTAGTAAAATAAACGAAGAATGAGACTCGGCATACTTTTAAGTTATGCATGGAATTGGATTTTCGAAAAACGCAATGTATTGATTAAAATATTTAAATGACTTTACACAATTAGAATTGACGAATGAAAATTAACTTGGTTGAAGTTAGACATTAACATCTGATGTCTAATTGCATCAAAGTAAAATAAACCATAACGTCACATGATGCTCGTTGTAGAAGTAGAAGAGTAAAAACCCTGAAGGTGGCATTTTACAGAAATCTAAACAAAAAAGGCGAATGGGTGAATGCTTTTTGACAACGAACAAGAGAAGAAAAATCGTATAGAATGGCTTCAAAATTTCGAAAACACACACTAATCAATGTCGAAGTGATGCTGCTATACACTGTTAAAATCAAAGTTCACTGTTAGAAATTTGTTAAATCTAGCAAAATTTAGCTGCAACCATTTTGTTGGTGGTGAGCTTCACGAATGTAATGGTTCGTCTACGAACTGATTGTTTTTAAAAGCAACACAACATTGGTGACACTTATAGGGTCTGTATTTCAAGTAATAAGAATAAATTCACAAATCAAAATGTTTTAGATAACGCTAACAACGAAATGTGCTTCTTGAGTATCAACATACAGATTGTGTGGAAAGGCAAACATCCGGTTTACACGCGGAAATGGAAGCATCTATTAGTTTTCAGGGATGTCAGATTTTGCAGATGTATGTTAGCCTCTAAATTAAGCAGAGTCTCATTCAAATGAGCGGAATACGCGCATGAAATTTTTATTTTCCCCCTCATTCAGATGGAGTCGCTTTAACTGGATGTTTGCCAATTCCATACAATCCGTGGTCAAACAGTACTTCTGCAAGCAAGTTTTTCACGCTTCGTCCGTTCCCCGAAAATCAGCAAATGAAATATGTTTCAGAGCACGCGAGCAAATGCAAAATGCAGCAAAGCATTGGACATTTTTAAACAAGGCTGTGGAGTCAGAGTCGAAGAGTCGGAATCGGACTGATTTTGAGGCAAAGAAGTCGGAAGTTAAGATTTAAAATTTCAAGAGTCAGAGTCGGTCATTTTCTCTCAAACTCCACAACTCTGTCAGTGCTTGCGGAGTCGGACTGATTTCGGGGTAAAGGAGTCGGAGTCGGAACTAGAGTCGGTTATTTTTTCCCAGACTTCGTATCCCTGGTTTTAAGTAATCAAATTTTGTTTACCACAGATTGGACAGACTGATCAACCAAGTGCAACCAGAACTTGCAACTGATGAGAAGCTTTATCATGACAATGATCGCGCCACACCTGTATCATGGTTACAGAGGTCTTGAAGAAAAATGGTATCACAACGATTCCTCAGCCTCCCTAAAGCCGCAACGTTGCTCCCTCCGACATTTCCTCTTTTTCAAAGTAAAGCTATAGTAAAGCTCGGAGCAAGAGAGGAAGTCAAACTGGCTTGCACGAGTGTACTGAAGGAAGTTTCATTTGCTGACTTTAAGGGACCGTACGAAGTGGGGAAAACTTGCTTGCAGAAGAGTTGATACTCAGGTAGTTTAGTTTGAAGATTTCATAGCGTACTCTGAAGTAGGGCTGAACGATATACCGATATACCGTAATATATCGATATATATTTATTACCGCGGTAACGATATTCAAATTTCAGTCTGCATGAAAAATCGTCGGACCGGACTTATCTAAGATCAGGCCCGGCTCCTGGAGTAGGCGACCTAGGCGGCTGCCTAGGGCGGTGGATTTTAGGGGCGGCAAATTTACAAATTGAAACATATTTTTAAGAGTATGAATAGCCATTTCAGCATCATAGAATTCACACTGCTTCAATGCTAAAAATAATAATAATAATTTAGAGTGTGTACCAGTGTTTGGATATGCAAAACATAGTTCGGAATTTAACAAGAAATTCAATTTAATTTTAGAAGCAGAACATTGCGTGATTTAAAAGCCTTTTAAAAATATTAATATATGTTTCAGTGCCATAAGTTGCACTACTATAATGTTAAAATAGATAATTTGAAGTGTGTATCAGTGCTTGGATATAAAAAACCCAGTTTGGAATTTAACTAGAAACTCCCTTTAATTTTAAGCAATTTTAAATTATTTTTTTAAATTAATATATTATTGTTTTATATTATTATTATTATTATTATTATTATTATTTAATGGGGGGGGCGGCACTTGTCAATGTCACCTAGGGCGGCAAAACTACTAGAGTCGGCCCTGCCTAAGACCTAATTGAAATAATAACTTGAAAATACATATTTATGCATAATTCTTTGTGCTTAACGAGTGGATCATACCTGCCAACTCTTTCAGATTTCCGGATTTTCACCTTTTTGGAGGGAAATGATTGTTAATTTCGATGCAAACTCAAGTGGTGTTATTGTTTGGTGCACACTTGGCGATATATCGCCAGTCTTTTGGTCGCCAAGTTTTGTCGCCAACTTGACAACAAATTGGGCGATTTTTTAAAAAAAATTTGGTTTCAATTTGGCCACTGCTGTTAGAAAGTTAACTATTGAATCACATTAGAATTGCCAATAATCGAGAAATAACATTAAACTGGTGTAAAAGGAAGTCATGTGATGCACACATCAGCTCGTTTCAAGATACAGTGGCTCCCAAAAGTGTTCGTACACTTGGAAATTTTTTAGTAAAACCAAAATAACTCAAAGCTGAATTCGAATATAAAGTCCAATATTTTTTCACATCATTCCTATGTCATTCTAAATATAACCCATTGGTGTTTTTCAAAATATTGACGGATCTTCTTTTTGAAATGGGTCAGAAAACGAAGAGACAGAGAAATAACACGCCACAAAAGTCATCGTACACTTAAATATTTTCGAATAAATTCATGATTAAAATTATCATATGCCGTTTTATTAATATTTTTGCATTGTGTTGACCCTTATAAGTCATTTGGCTTTAATTTTTATTTTATTTATTCCATAATATATTGCTTATTACTGTAAAATGGCTGGTATTCATAAAAAACCGCAAACGCCATTCAAAATTTGAATTTTTTCCCACAGTAGTGGTAAATTGGTTTGAAGTGTCTCTAAATTAGTTAATTTATATGTTTGTATAGTAAAGTGCTTGATAAAATGCTTTATAGAAAGGAATCAGACCGAAAACAAGGTAAGAAAAGATCAACCGGCAAAGTTGACAAAACGTGATCGTAGATTTAAAGTTAAAAAATTTATGAAAAATACACATTTTAGTACTGTAAAAGTTTCTGCAGAGTAAAATGAAACATTTTACATTTACTTTTCACCTAAAATTGTTCGCCAAGTTCTTTGATTAGCTGGATTAAATGGGACCTCTTCCCGCAGAAATTTTCTTGGTATTGCGAAAAACAGAAAGCTTACGCTTTTCGTCCCAAATCAATGATAAATAAGCTAAAAACAGTTTAGAATCATGTCTTACTTACAGATAAAAATTAATTTAACATTTTTGGTTAAATTGTTGTATAATTGTAAGTAGAAGAAAAAATTAGGAATTTAATCTTAAGAACTTAGTTGGATCAGTTAATCAGGACGGTGAAGGTGTTTTAGTGTGAGGGTGCATATCAGCATCAGGACTTGGTAGTTTGTAATTTTTTGATGAAATAATGAATCATGCTGTTCCTTTAAATATTTTAAAAACCAATTTTGAACTCTTAGCCAAAAATTTGGTTATTGAAAACAACTTTGTTTTTTATCAAGATAACGATAAGAAGCACACGGTTTTCAACGTTTGCGTCTAGTGCCTCGAAAATTGTCCTAAAATTTAGAAAATACCCCCTCAATCTCCAGATTGTAACTTAATGTAACGTATTTCGAGATATCTGGAGGCTAGATTACGAAAATAGGGCTTTAAAACGAAAATAGAGCTAGAAATAGTAATACTCGAAGTGTGGTATAACACTTACTCAGAAATTACGCTAAAAAAAGAAAGAAAAAGAATGAAATCTATTCCCAGATGTTTAAAAGGTGTTATGAATACTGTATGATATTCTACCAATTAATAACTTAATCAAAAGTTAGATTAGTCAATAATATATAGACATTTTGTAAACTGTACGAAGACTTTTGTGAGATAAAATTTCCGGCACTTTTCGGTTTTTGATTTTTAAAAAATTAAGTTTTAATATTTTTTAAATACTTTTCATGCAGTTTTGTTAAAATTTGATCATAGATCTTATAATTAAATACCTATTCCGAAATATTAATTCTAACCAATGATTTGGGGCTTATTTCGTTGAAAGTCGTAGGTGTGCGAAGACTTTTGGGAGCCACTGTATGTGACTGGCAGAAATCGGGCACATTAACTGCTCATTATTTTCCGGAAACGATTCTGAATCGTTTCTATAGGGCATAGAAGAACCACAATTAAGTTTTCAACGACATCTGCAAAATACCAACCGGTACTAAAAGAGGGATGTCAGAAGGCTGCGAAAACTTGAACTAATTTAAACATGTGAACATTTACAAAATAATAATCAAATACACACACGTCAGAAAATGCATTGCAAATTTTTATAAAGACATAATAAATCATATCCTGTATTGTAATAGCAATGATGCAGTTAAATTTATCTTTGCTCTATAATTTAAACTTAAATATGTTACATAAAAATAAAAAAATAAAAACATTTAGTTTCGATTGCTTCAGAATTTTATAGCATTTAAAAATTATTATAATTTTCAGTTTTTCAAACATTTACTATTAAAGAAATAAATGAATAATATTCAAGCAAACCGACTTAAATGACGGTCGAAAACGTTTGGTCTCGGTTAAACGATGTTACGGTCAAAAGAATTTCGGATAATCGTTGCTCTGTTGAATTTTGCTTTGTCCTCAGAGGACGTGGTCTGGTATCAATACCAGTGGATATAAGAATGTGCAATCTTTTTTTTTCCCCCACGGACTGCGCATAATGCGAGAAAAGGCTGGATTGCGCTTTTATTTCTAAACTGGAAGCCTCTCAGCATACAGCAGCATAAAACATTTTAGGAAAGACCACTCATTCTATAAATTCAAAAAAAAAAAAAAAAAGATCAGGAAAATTCTATCTGGAACATTCGTGACGTTATTTCAGAACAACGATGTTGTTTATAGCATCCTAAAAAATATAATAATCAATGTTCGAGTAACTCTCCGGACGTCCTCAACAATGAAACTCGCGACACGGCATGATAATTTGACATTATGTTTTGGTAATGTTTAAAATGCTGGGAAATGCTTGTCATTTTATGGGAATGAAGAAACCAAAAAAAAGGTCAACAAAATTAACGCTACCTACTTGGAGTTCACGATTATTTTACTGGAGTGTTAACATTTCAACTATCAAAATATCACCAAACAAGCAATTTGCTTCGTTCAAATGTAGAAGCAATTTTCACCCGTCATATCTTGACGGGCAACTTTCTTGACAAAGAAGAAAAGCAAATCTCATAAACGGATTCAAATATTTTTCACTTGTTACAGAATTTTATTTTATAATTTTTTAAACAAAAATTGCTTGACTTAAAGCTTTCAAAGATCTCATTCATACTTTTTATTTAGAATCTCCTATTCTAACAAGAAAACATTCTTAAAAAAATTTAACGCGTTAATTAATAAATAAACCTTTTATTAAATAACGCTCCGTCATATGCTCGCTGTTTAACAATTCACAGAGAAAGCTAATCCACAGTAGAAATACATAATTAATAAATAAATCCTTTAACGTTGCTTTTTTAGATCTTCTTTTGTACAAATAACTTCTGCTGCTATTATGTTGCAGAATGGCAAACAGTGATAGTTATTTTTCACTTTCGAGTTTTCCCATCTGCGACTTGTAGACAAGGACGAAAATTTAATTAACTCTCAAACTAATAAACAGAAAACAGTAACCAGTCTTTAATTTCTCTCTAGATTATGTGCATTATCTATTGGTAATGAAATTCAGCGAAATAAGCAAAATAATAAAACGGAGGTTGATGTTACTATTAATTAATTTCAATAAAGTTTTAGACGAGAAAATTTGCTTTTACTAATTTATTTAACAATGACGAAATATATATATATATATATATATATATGGACTGTTTCGAGCAGGTGATAGTTACAGGAGGATACAAATGATATGAAGAGAGAAAAGATTAATTTTTAATTTTTCGTTTTAAAGTTTATTTACTAGAGACTAAATATTTATAATCAAGCAATATTTGCACAAATGAATTTTCAATTTACTTTGGAACTTGTTAAACGGAATTCAAAAGAATTTACGCTCTTGTTAACTCCAAATTTACATAAGTACTATTTTCAATTTAATTTATTTCATATTTACTAGTGTTAGCAAATGTATTCAACCTCAAAGAAATCGAAAACAGATACAAATATGAATTAATTTTTGTGCTTAACAAAAACGAATAGAAAAATATCTTTTTTGAATGGAAAGTTATCTCGGAGTATATTTAACGTAAATTCGCTGAATCCTTTCAGCTTTGACTTCAATTTTTACTGAAGTCCCTTAACCCTTGATTTGCTGATGGGAATTTTCAATCCCGTCGACATTTTGTGGTATTTGTATTTATTTCGATGTTTTTATACTCAAAGGGAGTTTTTAGTTAAATTTAACGTAGTGTGTTAAAAGTACTTAAATTGTTGGAGGGTAGTATCAGAGTATTAGTGGTTAGTGCAGGGATTCTCAAACTTGACTCGCGGCACCCTTTTAAGAATTAGAATATTCTCACGGCACCCTAATCCATCTCTATTATGATATAAGGTAAGTGCACCAAATAAGGCCTCCCTAAGGTTCATAGCCTAATATCTCTCATATTTATGATTGAATTTGCTCTAGCTTTTGCAAATTCATCGAATGACACATAAAAATGAGAGAAAAATAAAACCAAGTGAATATTTCAATTTCAATTAGGTTGTTTAGCAATTTTGACAAAGAAAGGCGATTTGCTCTTCTTAGGAACATGGGTTCGTAATAAGACTAACTCTGGGCGAGGGTTAGTACAGGCTTAGACAAAAAACGCTAAAAAATACTATCAAATTGAAAATAACTGAAAAATTCTTTAATGTCAATTAAAAAAAAAAAATGTGTGTGTGAGTGTTTTTTTTTTTTTTTAATTCTTGTGCATAGTTTGTACACTACTGGATCATATCTTGCATCCAATACTCCTGGGTCAGAATATTTGTTATGCTGCATACAAACTGGGGCGCCAGATTGTCCTTTCTGGTCTACCATGGCCTTATTTGGCGCACCGGAACTATATGTTCATTGATACCATGGAAACTTCGTGGCACCCCTCAACTCTTCCTACGGCGCCCAAGGGTGCCGCGGCACCTAGTTTGAGAACCCCTGACCTAGTGGGTGATTGTTCATCGCATATACAGTGGCTCCCAAAAGTGTTCGTACACCTACGACTTTCAATGAAATAGGACCCTATTCATTGGTTAGAATAAATATTTCGGAATAGGTATTTAATTATAAAATCTATGATCAATTTTAAACGAATCTACATAAAAAATTTTAAAAAGATATTAAAACTTAATTTTTTAAAAATCAAAAACCAAAAAGTGCCGGAAATTTTATCTCACAAAAGTCTTTGTACACTTTACAAAATGTCTATATATTATTGAATAATCTAACTTTTTATTAAGTTATTGTTTAGTAGAATATCATGCAATATCAACAACACCTTTTAAACGTCTGGGAAAAGATTTTATTCTTTTTTCTTTCTTTTTTTGCGTAATTTCTGAGTAAGTGTTTAACCACACTTCGAGTCTTACTGTTTCTAGCTCTATTTTCGTTTCAAAGCCGTATTTTCGTAATCTAACCTCCAGATATCTCTCAATATGTTACATTAAGTTCAAATCAGGAGATTGAAGGGGTATTTTCTAAACTTTAGGACAATCTTTGAGGCACTAGACGCAAACGTTGAAAACCGTGTGCTTCTTACCGTTATCTCGATAAAAGACAAAGTTGTTTCCGATAGCCAAATTTTCGGCTAAAAGTTTAAAATTCGTTTTCAAAATATTTAAATGAACAGCATGATTAATTATTTCATCAAAAATTTCCAAACTATTAAGTCTTGGTGCTGAGATGCACCCTCACACAAGAACACCTTCACCGTCCTGGTTAACTGCTCCAACTAAGTTCTTAAGATTATGGTCCTAATTTTTTCTTCTATTTACAATTACAGAACAATTTAACCAAAAATCTTAACTTCATTTCCGTCTGTAAGTAAGACGTAATTTCAAAATGTTTTGAGCATATTTATCATTGATTTTGTGACGAAAAGCGAAAGCTTTCTGTTTTTCGCTGGGTCAAGAAAATTTCTGCGGGAAGAGGACCCATTTAATCCAACTACTCAGAGAACTTGGTGAACAATTTTAGGTGAAAATTAAGTGTAAATATTTTCATTTAACTCTGCAGAAACCTTTACAGCAATCAAATGTGTATTTTTTATAATTTTTTAAACTGTAAATCTTCGATCACGCTTTGTCCACTTCGCCGGTTGACCTTTTCTTACCTTGTTTTTGGTCCGATTCTTTTCTTTAAAGCATTGTATCAAGCATTTTACTATAAAATCGAATAAATTAACTAAATTAGAGATATTTCAAACCAATTTACCAATACTGTGAGGAAAAAAAATCAAATTTCGAATGGTGTTTGTAGTTTTTTACAAATACCAGCCATTTTAAAGTAATAAGCACCATATTAAGGAATAAATAAACAAAAAATTAAAGCCAAATGACTTTTAAGGGTCAACACAATGCAAAAATATTAAAAAAACGACATATGATAAATTTTAATCATGAATTTATTCAAAAATGTTTGGGTGTACGAAGACTTTTGTGGCGTATTATTTCTCTGTATCTTCGTTTTTTTAACCCATTTCAAATAGAAGATCCGTCAAAATTTTGAAAAAACTACAGGGTTTTATTTAGAATGACATAGGAATGATGTGAAAAAATATTGGACTTCATATTCGAATTCAGTTTTGCGTAATTTCTATTTTACTAAAAAATTTCAAAGTGTACGAACACTTTTAGGAGCCACTGTAGGTACTTGCCGAAACAATTTTATTTTTAGACTTTTTCTCTATTTCTTCTGTTGATGTAAATTTATAGGCATACTTAATACACTAGACCAGAGCTTACCAAAATTTATAGCCAGTGGACCTCTTTCATGGACCAATGTTCAGTGCGGACTCTTGTCCTTAAGAGTGCATAGATATTTGTACTTTGGAAATAACTGAACTTAATTAAATTAACCATTACTAGGGTAGAGGGAAATATCACAATTCAAAAATAAGATAGGTAGTTTACAACGCTTAACTTTATTTACAAATTCTGGAGAACAAAAATTAAGTTGGACAGACAGAAATCAATAGGTACCAAAATGATTAAAATTCAAAATTGAACCTAGTACTAAGGGGGAAAAGTGGGGTTCAAGTTTAACTTATGCAATTTCAATATATTGGTTTAGTTGTTGGCAGCTTGAGTCGAATATTAGGATCAGCATCTAGACAGTATCGGTATTTAGTTTTGGTGATTGCATAGATTGAAAATTCGGATCCGTATTGGTTAATTGTGGCAATTGGAAAAAAGGGCTTTGCTTTTTCAACTCTTGGTGTTTTTTTTTTTTCCCCAGACGAAGTCAAAAATGGAGGTAAGCACAGACTGATGAAAGTTGTAAAATCTTAGGAGACAGGTAAAATTTATAGGCTCCAAACAAATTATTTTTTCAGAGTTTGCGAGAAAATTCAGTTTAACATGGTTTCTAATACACTGCTCAAAACAATTAAAGGATATTGTATGTCTTTGTACAAAAAAAGGCAACTAATGTTAAATTAAGGGGTGCTTGCGCACTCTCTTAAAATTTGAGTCAATCAGAAGTTAAAACTTTTACAGCATAATACTATTAGTAAGTCTAAAAAAAAGGGGGGGGGGGGGGTGGCCTGGTCTCTGACTGAAAAAAAAAAGTTTTTTTGAGCCACCTCAATACAATCCCTAATACCACCCTATTATCAAACCAGTAAGTAAACAACATTTTCGAAAAATGCCAGCAATTTAAAATTTAATGCTTGGTTTTAAGCAAAAAGTTTGATGATAGTTATTCGAAACATTTATGCACCAGCTTTTATTGCTCCTGAGACAGCAGTAAATTCTTGAGAAAACAGAAACTTTCCAAAGTATTTTCGTTCGAGGAAGTTATTCTTACATATTACACAGAGTCGAACTGCTCCAGGGAAGCATTAAAGACAGTTGTCGTTTTGTGTACTAGTTGTTGTAATTTTTTTTTTTTTTTGCGAGAAGTTATTTACTTTCGGCACAAGAATACTTTCGGTGATGCAAAGAAAAAGAAAAGCGAAGTAAAAATAAATATTGTATGCTTGCTTTATTTTACTTAACTGATAACTTAAGAAAATATATCAGTTAAAATTCAAATACGATTTAATAAGGAACTAGCTGTGTCACCTGGCTTTGCACGGTCTAACTCGAAAATAAAAGTAATGTCAAGTGACGCGTGTTTAACAATCAGGCTTGAAAAAAAAAAAAAAAAAGTAAAATTTTGCGGAAGATTGCTGAAAAATAACCAAAAAGGAAATATTTTAAGTTCCCTCATTACAGGAAAAGCCTCAAAACAAAAGCTAGAATTTTATTTGTTCATATACGAAAAAAAAATGGCAACAGATCTTTCTTCTCAATGATTTTCTTCACGCTGCAAACCTTAATTAAAGCATTGTTGTATGAAGTTGAGATATAGCACTGAATAATAACTTGAATGGAGTTCGAAGGCCTTCGAAAAATAGGGAATTTATGTTGAAAACTATTTGTCATAATTGATAGTTTTTAATTGATTTCTCTGCTAACTACTATCGGAAGATTATGTTAACTAGCCAATCATAACGACGGAAAAAGTAGGAATCAATCGATACCCGGTTCGATGGTCAGTTCACTGGCGTTCGGGAGAAGTAACTCGGACATAAATACATTCATGGATACATACGCTCAGTTTTTAATTATATAAGATAATAAACTAGCAGGAGTAAAAAATATTTCTTCCTTTTTATATGTTCTTTAGACTACTTAATGTAAATTAAAACTTGTCGACTAAATTGATATAGATGCAAATGAGTTTTAATCCTGAAATCATATCTTTAAGGCCGCCATGCATATGTTTTTTAGCTTAACAAATATCTCATCAGGTAGCCAGTTCAAAATCAGCAAAACTATGGAGGGGCTCACCAGTTGATGAATTAACAAATTGAAGGACAACTCCACAGTAATTAAAGGGGTTATCTATATCATCAAAATATTTTTCAGGTAGGTTAGTGCTGATATAATAGTCTTATTGAATACTAGATGCCATTATCTGACGTATCAATAATTTTTAACTGCTAACAGGGATTAAAAAGTTGTTGGATATTAGTTGGTGGCTACATGGAATCCCGAAATGTATATTGGTCATTACTGAACAAAAGAAGACATTACTTGTCTTTTTTCGGACGCATTTGAAGTATCGATTATAAATTAAAATTTTGCAATAAGTCTCCTTTTTTTGAAGAGTAGCATTTCTGTTACTTCAGTTCTTTCATAAAGAAGTTGAAACTGAAAGTTGAAAAGTACAGGGTGATTGATCCAAAAGTCAGGACCATCTTTAAAAATAAATAATCCAAAAACGAAAAAAGAAAAAAATAAATAAATAAATAACTTGAACTTTGACACCTTGAATTCAAATTATGTTTTTCGCAATCACAAGTGTGTTTGTATAGGCGTGCGTGTTTGTGTTTGGGGGTATGTGTATGTGTGTAGGCATGTGTGTTTGTGTGTGTGTATGTGGGTAGTTGTGTGTTTGTGTGTGGGGTGTATGTTTATGTGTGGGTAGTTGTATGTATGTGTAGGTGTGTGTTTGTATGTTTTTGTGTGTATGTGTTTGTTAGTGTGCGTGTATGTGTGTGTGAAGGTGTGTGTTGTGTATGTATGTATGCGTGTGTGTGTGTAGAATATGGACGCAAGTAGGAGACGGTTTTCGCTAGAGGAGCAGCGTCGTGAGGCAGCCGGCCGACGGTGGTGCTGCAGAGGTAGGCGGGGGGAAAATAAAATCATAGGACAGTCAAGTGAGAACAATAAGCAATCGTGATTGCTCAAAAAACATGCGGTTAGCACTGAACGAATCGAAAAGAAGCCGGGTTTTAAGTGGCAACGAAACAAAAAATATTCTATTTTCGACCAACAAATGGCGCTATAGCTTTTTATTTCTCAATAGTACTTATAATACAGTTTAACTAAACGTTTTCAACTAAAGACACCATTTCGATTGCATATTAGCTTCGACTACCATTATCTGCAGTCGTTGCTCCTCTTTATATCGTTTGCTGATTTGCAGGAATCTAGATCAGAAATCCGACTTCGCCATCTGTTGTACACCGCAACCCTGCATTTGAGTACACTTTCTTTATTCACAACACATTTTAGCTCACATGCAGGCAACTGGAACATTTTTTTCTGAATTAAAGTCAAACGTGTTTCCAATGTGTACTGGGAATGTGCAGTGTGTACTAGGGTGGTTACAAGATACATGGGGAAAAACTTTTTTCAACTAATCTCTTGCGGCACCCCTCTAAAATGTGCCAATAGACTAGAAAATGAGATTAGCAAAGTTTCAAGTCGTTTCGATGATACTAACACGTGCCGCAAATAGGCTAAAGTTACGAAAAATAGCAATTTTTAGCAAAAATTGTAGTTTTTCATCTGTAAAACCAAAACTATTCATTCTAGAAACTTCTTTCTGGTCTCATTTTGTAGGGAATTTTATTCTCTTTGAGACTAATTTCATTTAAATTCTTGTAAAGATTTATTGAACATTATTCAGGATTTTTCAAGTCAGGTCGTAGCTAATATCCTCCAAATCGCGTAAAAAGAATGAATCATTAAAAAATAAATTGTATTAGTTCTTTTAGTTAATGGTTGTAACCCCCTTACAATGCTAAGTAATCAGAGCAAAAACAGCAATATTATCAGAAATGTACACAGTGAAACCCCGTTACAACGAATACCGATACAACGAAATATCCGATTTAACGAAACAAATTTTCAGCCCTGATTTGATTTCCATTACGTTGCTTGAATTTCATTACTACTAAAACCTTGTTACAACTAAAATTTCTGGTAATTCGAAGTTCGTTGTAACAGGATTTCACTGTACTATAGTTATGTCTCTAAAACTCAAAGCTAAAACAAACCACTGCATGTAAAACTTTTGAAATTAGCTGTAGAGGCCATAAATAAAGATCGTTGCTTTATTCCTCGGTGGTCAGAGCTAAGCAATCGCTTAAAAATCCCAGTCTTGTAAGGGCTTTCGACCCCCTAGAGAAAGGAAAAACTACGATTCCCAAGAAAGTGGCCTGTGTTCTTAGACGGGGAATTGTTAGGGCTTCTGCAGTGCAAAACTGCATTTTGTGAATGCAGTTGTTACAGAAAAAGTTTTTGTAATTAGCAAGCCTCTACCATACTTTAGAAGTTGGTTTAAAAAAAAATTTGATTTGCAAAACAGGTACGTCCACTATTCCTCGGTCAGATATTTCAAGAATTTCAGGATGAATGGTATAGATAAAAAGCAATCCAAAGCAAGTATAGAAGATTAAAAACAAAATAAACAATTCTGGTGAAATTTCAAGTGTTTCTTTTTGAAAAATAAAATCAGGGGTAACTGCAAGGAATTCATTTAATTTTGCCTAACTTATTTAGGAAGTCTTTCTCCAAACAACGTTACTTTTCGAGTACCTGGCGCTATTCATCGCACCAGATGGATGACTAAGGCCATATGAGGTAGTGAGAAGCAAAAAGATGTAAATGGACTTTTTAAAGTTCCTTAATAAACGCGTTTAAAGTTCAGATCCTAGGTAGGCTTTCATTGAACTTTTTTTCTAAATCATGCTATATAACAGCCCCTACCAGAGCTACTTGTATCATCTCTTACCCCTAAGCAGAGTAGAGGTTCCCCTAATATTTGTAATGATTATCTCACAAATATTAATTCCGTCAATTACATCCCTTTGCTTCTCACTGCCTCATATACTCTTTAAAAATGTATCTTTTCATGGGTTAGCTTTCCTTAATCAATTTAGAGATAAAAGGTATTGAAGATATTTGGTTGTTTATCATCGATATTTACGGAAAAGTAAGGTTTATTTTCTGCGATCCAGCTTTGGCCCCCAACCAAGATCTATAGTAAGTAAAATCATTGGTTCAATACTAGAATATTTACGAAGATGATGTAGGCACAGAAATACATAAAATAATTAGCCATCTGTGGTCCTGAACTCAGAGAAGGTTGCATTTCCCTTTTTGATGATACTAAAAAAAAAAGAAAGAAAGATTAAAGCTTGGGAGGTTGTAAAATTAAAATCTGAAGTAGGAGATAATAAAGATGATTGTGAGTATAGGGATATAAAAGCACAGCTCAATCTGAAAGAAACTTACTTTATTGGACAAAGCAGATTTTTTCATTTCACCTCAAACTATTTAAGAGATTCAATTTTTTTAAAGAGATTCGAAATCGATAAAGTTTTTAAATACTGATCTTGATAAATAGTGTAGAAACCAATATTATATTAAAGCTAAAATGATAGTAAACAGTTTAAGGGTTGTCAATGTCACAGCTGAAAGAGGTGTAAAACTAATTTCTAACTAACTTATTTCTATTACAAGTTATGACTGAATGCAGCCACATTTTTCCATATTCATCAAAATCTACCATATCGAAGCCATTACCACTTTAACTTCTCAATGAAAAGTAGTAACATAATAATGTATGTATTTTCAGTGTATGTCATTTAACAGTGTTAGTAATAAAATGCATTTGATTTTTTTTTCTTTTTTTGTAGTTTAAACTCTTTGCTTTCTCTTCTAAATAGCTTAGTTCCTTTATTTTAAATCAACAATTTTTTACATTTAATTTTTTTTATATACCTTCAAATGAAGCCTTTTTAATGGATAAATTAAAATTAACAAAGAGCAAATAAATGTAATTGAATATTGTAATGGTTTTAGGTCTTTGCATGAAAATTCCTTATTGATGATATCTTCCATGACTTGACCTGAATAATGCCAAGTACCATTCTGTAACTCTTGTTTAAAAAAATGGATAAACATCTCATCACGAGAATAAAATTTCCTATAAAATGAGACCAGAACGAAGTATCTAGGATGAAAAGTTTTGGTTTTAAAGAGGAAAAATTACGGTTTTTTGCTAAAAATTTGCTTTTTTTCGTAACTTTAGCCTCTTTGCGGCACGTGTTAACATTATCGGATTAAGCTGAAACTTTGCAAATCATGTTTTCTAATCCATTGGCACATTTTAGGGGGGGTGCCGTGGAAGAAATTCGAAAGTCGATTTTTTGTGACCACTCTAGTGTGTACTCACGAAAACTAGCTTACAAGTAACAGAACAATTCATAGACAACATTCGATCATCATGAATCAGCTGAAAGCGTAATTTTAATACATCCAAACCGCTTTCATCATCAGTTAAAGTCCCAATCCCCGAACAATCCCGTGCCTGAAAATTGCAACACTGACGCATGGGAATTCTCTCAGTTATTACTTTAACAAACAGCCCTAATGATATTGGGCGTTAATAAGCATTTAATAAGGTTCCTTAAGCTGCATCAAAATGTAACACTTACCGTCTTATCAGAAACCTTTCAGAGCATCTTAAGGGAATTGCGAAATTTCTCTGTGTAATAGAGAATGACTTTAATTTTCTTTCAAGAGAGATTAGGACGTTGAATTTTTAATCTTTTATGGAAAATGTTTGGAAGTTTTCCTGATTTAATTCTAATTTCGTAATATTTGTGTTCACATCAACTTTTGTTGCGTGAGTATTACGTATAAATAATTAACTATATTTATATGTATGTATGAATATGGTTAAATATTAGTAAATGCTCATACAACTCTGAAGTTTTTGATACCATGCCGTCTTTGCAACACAGAATTTTAATGCTTTGTCAAAAAGGAATATCCTACAACACTATTGGACAATTTATTCGCAATTAAAATAAACTGTAGGAGGCGCTGTTAGTTGAAGAAGGAGGTTAAATCAAGACTGACGAGTAATGGGCTGTTCACTTATCCGCCGGTCGTTCTATCCATCCGTTTTTTAACGTGACGGACTGCCGACGAAAACATAGTAGCATTCCCATACGGTTGGCGTACATCAATCACGGGGTTGAATTCACACACTAGACAGAAGAGCGCACTGCTTGGCGGAAACCAATTAAATGCTGTCCTACTTTTGACGGCCGTCAAATATCAAAGTTCTTCTGATCGAAACCGGTCCCGTCCAAGATGGCTTGCTGTCATGGCAACCAGCGAAGAAAACCTGTTTCGGGTGGAAAAAAATCAGTGCGGACGTTACGGACTGCCGATAACTGAACAGCCCTTTAGACATCTGCCTTATCCGTGCCGAATTGAAATGTTTGACCTATTTTGTGAATATCTAAAATCATATCAAGTTGGCGTACTCAAGCTCTAAAACTGTGAATTGTTTTAAAACCAATACTTTTATATTTAATATCAGCTGCGTCGCCCGACTTTGTACGGTATACCCCGCAAATAAAAGTTACATCAAGTAACGCGTAATCAACAATCAGGTTTGAAAAAAAAAAAAATCTGCAAAATTTCCTGACATATAGCAAAAAAATAACCAAAAAAAAAAAAAGAAATTTTTAAGTCCCCCGATAACAGGAAAAACCTCATAACAGAAACAAGAATTTTTTTTTTTTCACAGTCGAGAAAAATGGCAACAGATCTTTCTTCTTAATGATTTTATGCACGCTAATTAAAACTGAGCACGAGGCAGACGATAAATTATATTGATGCTCTTTGACTTAAAAAAAAAGCTAATGACTTTTCACCTGGTGATTTTACAGCCTCGGTTTGCTTGAAATTCGAAGGAAATAAACCGCTTCAGGGGTGTTTTTCGCGGGTTTTCAAATGAGAATGAAAAAAAAAACCGGATAAGTATTTCGGGCAGAAAGAGCCATTTAATGGCATTTTCAGATACCAAAATTAAAATCTGAACGGTTCGGTTCTTTTTCGGTCGTTCGAAAACCCCTCTACGTTCTTTCCCGGGTGCCCTAGTACTACCCTGCCAAATTTGGTCGGGATCCAACGTAAACTGTGGATTTGTATAGGGAACATACATACAGACACACATATATATTTTCTGTTTTACTTATATAGATGAGTCAGAAATGCCATGTCTCGTTTCTCAAGCATTAGAGAATAGTGTAATCCTAACTATTAAAATCCGACCGTATGCATCCATATCTGTTTAAAAATCGCTTCTGATTGGTCTTTGGGTGGAAGACGTCATCATGTCAAAGTAATGCTATATGACAAGATTCGTTACGTTTGACAATTTCTTGCAAATTCCAATTTGGAATATTTTCTGAACTTCTCGCCAAGCTTATAGAATTCAAGCATTTCCGACGTCAACCGAGACCCACGTGATAACAGGCCAGACAACTCCCCTCCCCCCCGCTTCGTTACGCCACCAGTAGTCGATCTTTGAACTTGGCGCGAAACTTAAAAACAGTGCAGTTTACCAGTAGTGTTGCTTGCTCTGGTTGATATAGATGAAATAGGAAATATGTAACTTCGGATGCACATTTTTGAATACAATTCTGTTGGATTTATCTCTTCCTTCCCACGTACCGGAATGTAGAGGCAATTAAAAAATATATGTATAATATAAGTCTTAAGTATCTGCTGAGTGAAAAGTGAGTCAGCGAGTTCCGCTGCCGAACAACCTGCATGTAAAGCAAAAAGCTGGACGCCTCATGGAATAAATTTTAAAGTTCGGAGGTAAGTACTCTTTTCTCAGATAAACAAATTTACATTTTATGCAGTTAAGATTTCTTAAGTTTTCCTCCATTACACAAACAATTGTCAGTTTCCTTTCCGATATCTTTGTCTGTAATTTGTAATTTCAGCATACTGCTTTAATATTTGAAACGGTTAACTTGCAACTTTTTATTTCTTTATTTTTTCAACTTTGAACACGCATTTATTCGAAATGGATTTTCCAAACTAACAATATACATATGTCAAAATTTTCTGCGAATATACTTGTTGCTATCAGAAGCGTAACTTGGTGTTGATATTCAGTAAAAATGTAAACAAGTTTATTGAAACAGGCTTTTAACTGAACTAATCTTATATTTTCGGTTTCGATTAAATTGTTTTATACGCTAGCATGTGTTATTTTGATCAAAAAACATTCCTTGATGGGTTTCCGTAGTTCTGAGATAAAAGATTAGATTTGAACGCCGGAGGTCGTGGGTTCGATACTTAAACATTTCCCCCCAACTACGCCCCTGCAATGTTATTCAAACAAGCTGGTTCTGTGCGTAAATTAAAAAATATATATATGGTTTTTTTTTCACTGTTGTCTTTAGGTTTTATGATATTTATGCACACATTGTGGTTAAGTTAACGGTATTCATAATTTCTGGGCTTGCGAAAGATTAATTTTGAGCAGTGGATACACAACGTGTTTTTGCCAAATGCTCTATGCTTGTTTGTTTATGCTTAAAAAGGGCAAAATGTCTTGAACTACATATTTTTTGAACTCCTTGGGTTTTCTGTTAATAAGCTTTCAGGAACTCTGAAACTGTAACATAAATTGAATTAAAGGGCTGTCTATAAAGTATGTTACAAACTTTTGAACAAATCCCCTCCCCCTCCTCCTTGTTACATGTAACGCTGTTCAACATGAGCATATTGTTATAAACAACGCGTGATGTCACACTTCTTGTTATCCCCTCCCTTCCCCCTGTCACAAAACTGTCACACCGATTTCCTAAAAGAGCATACTTAGCAAAATGTTGATCTAAATTTAACATATATGAGGTTTTAAGTATTAAAGAAAGTTGCTAAAATGGTCATTCTATGAAAAGTTTTTTGAAAAATATTACTTTGTCATCAATTAATGCTTTTTAAAATAATTTTTCAAAAGCCTAAAATGATGAACAATTAAAGCCCCCCCCCCCACACACACAAGAATCATTAGCAGCAGAAAAAGCTAAAAATGGGAAAGTAGCCGAATTCCAAAAAAAAAAGGCTGTTTAGATATTGAATACATTTTTTGATATACAACATACAGTATTCATGATGTATCATTCATTCTTTAATTAACGTTTTTCAAGTTGAATTCCTGTGTAATTTTTCGAGAGTGCCCACCGAAGGGGGGGGGGGGGTCGGAATCATAGTCTCATAGTAATGATAGCTTTTCAACGGCTATAGTTATAAATAACTGTGCCCTTGAAATTTTAAGGGAGATGGAGATGTTTTTTTTTTTTTTTTTTTTTTTTGAAGGTTTCATAATTGAAGGGGGGTAGGGCACCGTCTACTTTGGGGATGGCACCCAAGCATTCACGTCTTTTTAAAAGCATAAATTTGCTCAGCTAAGTTAACATTAATAATCTGATATTATGTACTTTAATTTGATGTTATGTCTTTGAAACATATTGCAGTCCTGTTTCCCGTTTACTTAAGTAAAAATGTTTATTTATTTTTTAAAATTTCATTTAATTCTTTTTCAAATACAATAGTAATATTATTTTTTGTTTTGATGTAATTGTAAAATGAAAGTTCATTTATTTATTTGAATACTTCTTAAGACTTAATGTTTCAATACAATATACGAGTACTTAAAATGCGATTAGTTAAAAAACAATTTCTAATGAAAAATAAAACTGTGTTTATTTATCACTTTGTTTTAACATGATTGTAAAATAAAATCGTGTTTAGTTATTTGAATACTTTGTAAGACTATGAATTAAGCTCAGTGTATTTTTTAATGTATGATTATCGGTTCCTTTTTATGTTTTCAAATGAAAAAGTAGAACTTGTAATGCTACTTGAATAACAGAAGACAATAATAAATAAACCAAATAGTTTTATTTAACCAAAATATTAATCGAAGTGCTCCCTTCCCAATATCATTGTGGATCGACAAACGATGACGTCATTTGCTAGTTGGATGGCCTTTTTATCTCGAAGGCCTCGCGTCAACACCATATGAGGCGTCAAAGACGACTCGTATTTAGTACGGAAAAGTAAAATTAAGAGAACGATTATCCAGACATAAATTGAAAGAAATGCCTTGTATGGTTCAAAGACAGTTAAGTAAAACTAAATGTGTATTTCTTTTCAAATTCTAATCCATCAGTGCTTAATACTTCGTTCCATTTTTATCTCTCGTTTCTAGTCAAAGTTCTGGAACCCGAGAAGGGTGCTTGGTTATGTTAGAATGTCTTTGAAAGTATAACAGTCAAACATTTTCAGAAATCAATCAAATTGCTATATATGATCAAATATGATCAAATGAGTGATCAAATATGCTATAGTTTGATCACTCTGAATTCAATTTTTCGTCAAAATATAGAACATTCCAAATAGTTTGTCTTATTCAGAAGTAAGTAACCAACCCTAAGCCAGGGCTAATGCCCCAGAACCACATGCAATATACCAGATAGCCCTGTTATCACATCCAGAAACTGCAGTTTCGTCCTTATTAGAACTTATCATTCTGGAATAGTGAATAACCGATCTGGAGTCAGATAACATCTCATTGAAAGTGAGAGTGCCAACAAACTGGTAGATAAAGTGAATTTATCTCACCAGCGAGTGTCCGATCAGCATGGTGCTGTTCGGCTCGTGAATTGAAAGTAAAGCTAGTGTATTTAGCAGTAAGTTACCGCTTCCAAGCCGGAGCTAAAGCAGAAATAAATGAAATACACCAGACAGGTTCCTGCTCGGTTATTCACTAATCCAGACTGACGATTTCTAATAAGAACGAAACTGCAGTCTCTGGGTGTGATATCCGGGATGTCTGGTACATTGCATGTAGTTCTTTCTGCATTAGCCTTGGCTTAAGGTGATAACTTACTGCTACATAATAAGGATTTGTCATTGCTATATTTTTCATGAAACTGCACAAACGATGCGCTCTCAAAAGAGGATCCTCTTCATTCATATTCTTCTTTGAATTTTTTATAGCAATTCGAACCTTATTACGTTGTTTCACTTCAAGATATTTTAATATTTTCCTTTTTTTTTTTACTGCTGTCATCTTCGCATTTATAGATGACAGGACGATACAATATAAGGAGATGTCTCAGAAATATTTAACTACCAGTTTTAAAATAACACTTGCGTTGCATATATTTTGAAATACCTAAGTATTGCCCTTGATCCACAAGTCAAACCACACCATGCTGCAGACTGTCACTGCTGAGATACATTTTCTTTATCTACCAGATTGTTGGCATTCTCAGCTTTACTGATGACATATGCCTCTAGCTCGGATATTCACTATTCCAGACTGATGAATTGTAATAAGAACTAAACTTCAGGCTAAGGATGTGACAATTGGGCTCCTGGTGCATTGCATGTAGTACGTCATATGTTCAGACAATTGGCACTCATTTTAACTTCAAGGTGAATCATTAACATTTCAAAAATCAAAAATGTTTTAATTGATGGTCTTAGTTGACTTTTGCCAAGGCTTCACTTGATACGCGTCTTGATAAGACGCGTATCAAGTGAAACCTTGCTTTTGAAAGTGCACATGATATCCGAAAAATTGCGATTCTTTTCTCGGTCTTTCAGGACTTATTCACAACTCCAACAAACTATAGCGGGCACTGCAGCCACTGTCTAATGGCGGATGAAAAAGGTAAAACAAACGCATGCTGTAGCGTAGAAAATGCTCATAAGCCTGGTAAATTTTGTTCGTATGCATGATTTTTTCGCTTTATTCTTTTTAAATTAATTTACAAAGTCTTGTGGATATTCTGGGCTCACGTAGAAAGAAATGAGAATTCAAGAAGCATTACTAAACGTCAAAAGTTAATGGAAATTATGCAGTTCGTAGTTCTAAGCAGCCATTTCCACGATGCTGAATTCGATATTTGTCAATTCTTGATAAAACTAAATAATAATTGTGACCTGAAAAGAATAACAATTAATGCTAGATAATTTAATTATATGACATTACGAATTATTATCAAAAGAAGATGATACTTCTTTGCCTTGCTTGGCTAGCGCTAATTGTTTTGCATTTGTAGTTGAGTTATTTTTCTCAAATTGCCGAAATGGTTAATTTAAAATTTTTCTGTTTCGTATGTTTCTAATTTCTGAGTTATGATTTAATTATCTCATGCTATGCAAATCATCAACAAAATTCTCACGGATATATGGTGGAAGTTTTCTTTTCAATTGATCTACCATTATTTCTCTTTACTTATCGAATTATGTAATCTTTCCACCATTTTATTCCACTCATGATAAAAAAAAAAAAGGTTTAACTGACATGCGAAATCTCTCTAAGGGTTCTTTGCTCGCACAATACTAAAATTATAACCCTAAACAAATTTGGCGAAACCTTTCAGCTGAGTATGTTAGCAATAAAGTAAATTCTTTCTCGGTTAAAAATATTTCATTTCGTTCTACGATACTATATTACAGAAAATACTTTGCATACTGTCCCTTCCAACTAAATGCTGGTGTAAAATATGGTTAGTTAAATCAATTGAAGATGATAAAAAGAAAAAAGAAAAAAAACCCATATTCTTACAAATTCACACAGAACAATAAAATTTTTTACCTGGTATAATGTTATCCAAGTTTGTTAATCCAGAGTTTTCTTGTGTTTGCGTTTTCACCATTCACCAATCAACTCACTTTTTAGAAGGAAATAAGGAAAACTAACATTATTTTGAGAAGCTCGAGAACACTATTAAGGGACGAAACAATTTCTGTAGCTCAAAGCAATCTAAGACACATCGAATGCGTTAATAAATACTCATAACAAACTGCCTATGTTTACCAACAAAGACACGTGGAACGCAATTGTTTTACCTTTTTTCTTTAATTTTGTAAATCACCGCAAGGTAGCGTATTCGAGCACTGGAGTTGCGAATAGCAGCTGTACATAGGTCTAAAGCCTCTACACTACATATACGAGCCGACGCATTGGCTTAAGATCAGCCATTTTTGATCGGAGCTCGTGTTTGAGTGGTTGTCTTTTCTGGCAAGTTATCGCGTTTTGGTGATTTTTCACTGCGAGCAATTGGTAGCGGCACGTGAATTGTTTATTCAATGATTTTTTTTTTTTTTTGGCCAATTTGGCAAAACCCGAAACTTTGCTCTGGCAACCCACTGCTCAGGAACAATAAAAAATCCGATCCAAAATGAATAAATGTAAGTTGATAAGTTGGCCTATTTATATATCGGCTCTACATAGGGCTCAAGTGGATGAATTCTCAAAGTATATTGGACATTTTTCTTCAATCTAGAACATTGAAAGGGGGGGGGGTAAGCATTAATTACACACATTGCACTCAAAAAACTACTTTTTTGTGTTACTGATGAACGTAGAATTATTTCACATTTTCCTTATTGAAAATTTATTTTTTTGCATGAAAAACAGAGTATTAAAATTTGTAACAAGTAATAATAATAATATTTCGGAAAAGAAACACAAATTGAATTTCAAAATGGTTTATGTCTGCTGATAGGGGACCAATAATGCTTCCTGTAACACGAGCTCTACCGTGGGAAATGGTCCCTGTCACAAAAGACGTAGAGAAAAACATTACGTGGTTCGAGAAAATTAACTTAAGTTTTGAAATTAGCGTATTTTACTCTAAAACAACTCAAAAATCTAACTTAACAGAAATTTTGTGAAAAACTGATCTCCTGCGTCACCGTTTAAAATTAAATAGTCTAACTGGAAAGCAAATTTACGCTTCATTAAAATTGTTTACATTTTCCCATCTTTCTTTTCTTCAAACTGCTTATGGTAATGTTAGAATGTTCCCAAGCAGAAATTAACTAAGAAAAATTTAAAGGATTAAAAATTCGCTCCATTTAGTTTTAAAAATATCTTTGCATTTTGTCCGAAGTCCTGTTCTAGAAGGAAAGCCTAAAAATGTGGTATGATTAAGATTAGAAACGATAACCACTAAGGTTTCTCAGAATTTTTTTCACAAGTTGATAATTAGAATAACTGAAATTTCAGCATAGTTTAAGAAGAAAACTTTGAAAAGGAAACCTTATGCTACATTAGTCTCCTGCACAACTTTGACTTAAAAATGAACCTAGTTTAACTAATTTTAGTTTCAAGATTTAACTGTTTTAGAACCGCAAAGAAAAAAAAGAAATACTTTTGAAAAGTTGTTGCTTGTAATGTTCTGGTAAAGTGATCTCCTAATATCTTTATGTCAAACAAAACATAACTATACACTACATTTGCATTTTTTATTTACAACTATACATTTTAACATGTCACTTTCAAGAAAAGTCAATTTTCCGAACTGAATTTATACAAGCATTTGCAATTTCAATTTCATTTTGTAACTAGAAAACCGCCCGTCAAGATACCGACAGGGGAAACTTCTTCAACATTTGAACGAAGCCATTGCCTGTTTGATGATAATTTCATAGTTGAAATTTTAACCCTAACTCCGGTGGATTTACCCTAAACTCCAATAGAAAGCGTTCACTGTTGACCGCTTTTTCTCTTCTTCATACTGCTGAAATAACAGTCTTACCAGTAAAACAGTCAAGTTACTGGATCCAGTTCAGCCTTGTCAAAATAAAGCGTTTCCCTGCATGTTAAACATTACCAAAACATATTATCCAATTATCATGCCGTGGCGCGAAATTTATTGTTGATGACGTCAGGAGAGTTACTCGATCATTCACTATTATATATATCAGGATACTATAGAATGCGGACGTTTCCGAAATTTTAAAAGTATTTCTTTTCTGAAAGAGCATTCTTAAAAACATAGGATTTGACTATTTTTTAAAAATAATTTGACAAAGTTTACTATTTTTTAAGAATTATTTTAATCGGTGCGCAGACTCAATTTCATTTTTTACGCTTCTGCACATGACATTACAAGTGATGAAATGCCATTCACTATCGCCATTAGCGAAGAGAGCAATATTTAATTTGAATCTTTATTCACATGTACTGAAAACGATATGGTTGATAGCAAGCGCATTTAATTCGCTGCTGAATTATCATAACCTGGAAACGCTGTAGACATCAAGCGTAAGCATTCATAGTATTTTGGCAGATATTAGGAATTTTTTTCCGGAGTTCTTTCCAGAGCATTAACGCATCCATGATCACTTGCGTCATTTCCATGATAGAATCTTCCTTCACTAACAAATCAAGAAAGATCATTTGTTATTGTCAAGGAATGGCTCAAAATGTTCAATGTTAACGTTTTTGGTTTGTGACATGGATGTTGGTATCCTCGTTGGCTTTGTCCTCCTTTGTCACTCCTAAAACCTGTTCTTCCAGTTAAAGCCAGGGCTTTACTTCCAGTGAGTTCTGAATTGTGAGAGCCTAATAACTTCAATTCTGGAAAGCGCCTTGGAACCAATAGCAAAAATGTCTCCAGTGGCCCAAGCTCGATTATTAGCACGCTAAAATGCACTTTAATACGTGTAATCTTGGAGTTTGAGTTTTGAAAAGAGGGGGGAAATTTAAACTGTTTGCATTGCTGCTTCCGCGTAAAATAAAGGTGTCAAATCTTAAACCGCGTATAATCGAAACCGCGTAAAAACGTGGGTCAATGGGGTCGTTTCCAAAATTTTAAAGATATATTTTTCTTAAAGAGCATGATTAAAAACATAGGATTTGACCATTTTTTAAATAATTTGATTATGTTTAATAAAAAAAAAAAAAAAAAAAAACTTAAATCGGTGCGCTTTCGTATTTTACGCTTCCGCCAATGACATCACAAATGATGAGATGCCATTCAATGTTGCCATTCACAGTGCAAAATATTTAATTCGCATCTTTACTCACGTGTATTGGCAACGATATGGTTGATAGCAAGTGTAGAGCGCAATTTTTATTTGCTTCTTGATTATCATAACGTGGAAACTTGGTAGAAAGATGCACCTAAGTACATCATTTATGACGTCATAAAGACCACGCCTTGTTTGATAAAACGAGCATTTTAAAAAAGTAATTAAAAAATAACTGTTGGGAAAATTAAAGTATTTTCTGGGTCAATGTTATATTTTTTGCTTATTCTATCAATTTCAGTGACTAAAAGTACTACTTTTGACTAAAGGAAACAACCCTATTTCAAAATATATTAGAGAAATGTATGAGTAATATAGAAAAAAACTGTATAAAGGGACTTGGATTCGAAGAAATTAGTAGTGTCCGTTGAGGGAAGCTTTACATAAATTTTGTTTAGTTATGAAATAACCATACTTTTTTTTATATAGGATTCAGTTACTTATTCAGTAATATAATTACATTTTTGATAACCTGTGATGAAATTCATTTTGTGACCCTCCTGGTGCTGCTTGTCACTCTTTCAAAACTTGACCCCCTCTGAGAGCGTAGCATTGTTGAAGTGAATTTCCTCTATTTTTCTCTTGATAAGTTCTTAACAAAGAGCAAGCAACCATACATTTTTTCCGAATTTTTTCAGCATTTTCATTTTTAAAATACTTCTGATTGGAAAATTTTAGGTTTTTGGAGAATCAGCTGGATCTATACAAAGCAGTTTACAGCGGGAAATACTTGTATACTTATGATGTACTAGTGGTACTCGCACGACTTTGTCCGTGGTTGAAAATCAAAAGGTCATTCGGTTCGCCTGTATATTTACAAATAATGGATGACGAATTTCTCGCCAATTGGCTATGTTCATTCGCTCTCTCATTCCACATCATGATAATTTCGTAATTTACTAGTCCATCTTATGATAATTTTGCTCCGGAATGCGTTCTTAAAATTGAAACAGAAAAAGACCAAAATCGAATTTTCGAAAAATCGCTTCGAGGTGCACACCCCCATGATACAAACTAACTTTGTGCCAAATTTCTTGAAAATCGGATGAACGGTCTAGGCGCTATGCGCGTCATAGAGATCCTACAGACATCCAGACAGAGAGACTTTGAGCTTTATTATTAGTAAAGATGACTGTTATTAAATCAAAAATGTTTCAGAAACTCAGAATGTTTTAGGTCAAAATCGAAAAATGTTTAGTTGAAATTTTTTTTAAACGTTATTTACAGTAATTAACGAAAAAAATTATTTAAAGATATTAACGAAAAAATGGCACTCAATTTATCTTGATGCCTTTCATACTAAATGGAACAGTAAATTTTATAAAAACTGCCGATTTGTCCTCAACATGAAGGAAAAGCCTACTAAATTAAACTTGTTTCACTGATAGAGAAATGCGATCTGCCACCTTTTTTTTTTTTTTTGATAAAGCTGAAAGTCTCTCTGTTGGGATATCTCTCTGTCAGGATCTCTCTCTGTCCGAATCTCTGTCTGTCTGTCAGGATCTCTGTGACGCGCATAGCGCCTAGATCGTTCGGCCGATTTTCATGAAAATTGGCACAGCATGGGGGTGTGCACCTCGAAGCGATTATTCGAAAATTCAATTTTGTTCTTTTTCTATTCCAATTTTAAGAAACATTTTCCGAGCAAATTATCACAACGTGGAAGAGTTGATTACCAAATTATCATAACGTGGAACCGTAACATGGACAAGCAAACGAACATATCAAATTGGCGAGAACTTCATCATCCATTATTTGTAAATATACAGGCGAACCAAATGACCTTTTAATTTTCTACTACGGGCAAAGCTGTGCGGGTTATATATTATTAATAAAATAAAATAATTTGGAAAAAGAAGTCGCATTTTCCACTTTTCTCCATAGGCTGCCGCAGTGTGCTCCGTGATGCACCACTTAGAAATAAATTCCTCTATATATAACTCATAGACTTGAAACAATTAAAAATCAAATTATTTCTTTACAATTTCTAGGAATGCTATATAGTTTTATTTTCCATGATTTGCTGTAATTATCTATTTGATGCTATATGCAAAAAGAACCGCTCGCTCAAAGAACACTTAAATCTTGGAATGGACAAATAGCCTCGTTTAGAACTGTTCCACAACTCGGGAATCCGAAACTAGAGTGCTCACGCAAGCGAAATAAATTATTCCGATCGATCAAACGCCGGAGCACATTCCAGATGTTCGAAAGAGCCTCTTTGGAAGCCTGTAGAAAGGGATTAGCTTAGATGCAGAGAAAACTAAGTTGAAATTCTAAAGAGCAAGCTTTGGTTTACGCTGATACGAAGTTTTAACAGGTCCATTTAAATAGAAACTAATGACTTCGTTGGCCTTCTAATTTTAGTTTAATGCATGAGAAGCAGTATCGTTACTTATGATAGGGAGGTTGGGATAAATTTATAAACTACAGTCGGACCTCGATTTAACGAACCTCTATTTAACGAATTTCGCGATTTAACGAATCTTTCTTTTTCCCTGACTAAAATGAAGGCAAAAACCCTTATTTACTGAATAATAAACCCCGAATTAACGAACTATTTTAACAGCCGAAAAAAAATTTCTTTGTTAATTCGAGTTAGAAAATATTGGATTGTTTTCCAAACGTTATATCCATATTGTTCGAAATAGAAAAAGACTTTTCTTGGGATCAATCAGCAATTTTTGAAGGGCGAGGGGGCAACCAACGAATATTGATTTTGATGCAGAAAAGCGATAGGGAAACTCCCATTAAAACTTACTTTTTCAAATGCTTTATATGGTCTGGAAACTGTAAAAACATATCCCATACAGCAGGCTGCAAAAAACACAGTATTTTCCTGACTCCGTAAAGTCGAAAGAGAGCTATTTCGGGTCAAGTATCAAGGAAATTGTCTAAAATCAAACATCATTACTTAGTGTTAGTAATTTAAAATTTCAAATTAACTAGTGTGTATTAAGTCGTGAAATGCTGAATAAAAAGTTTATAATTTAGTTTCATTTTCTAATTATGGATATTTTTGCGCAGTTGCTTATTAAGGGTTTTGGGTTAGGTAAATGCAGTTTTTTAAATTTTTTCCACACCCCGATTATTACGAATAACCTCGATTTAACACATAAAAGTTTCGGTCCCGATGAATTCGTCAAGTTGGAGTCCGACTGTATATAAAAAATGTTTAGTTGACTGTTCTGCTGTAGGAGCAGTGGTTGGAAAAGCTACATTTCTTTTATAGCGAACTACAACTACTTTATTACAAATGTAGTTTACTAAAACTAAAATTATTATTTTTTTAATGTAGCGACTACAAACTACTTTTGAAAGGTAGTCACTACATTTTGAAAAATGAAACGCATACACACACACCGCTTGAAGATTGAACAAAAAAAAATTTAAAACGTTGCTCAGATTAATAAATTAGCTCATTTGAACATAGAATATTACAAAGAGTTATCATTTCTTTCCTTCTTTTCTTTTTTAAACCATTTTTACGAACATTCGCTGCAAGATAGGATTAATAAGTTGAAAGATTCAAATTTTTCCAATGGGGTCGTTTCAAAAATTTTAAAAGTGGTTTTTTCAGAAAGAGCATGCTTAAAAACAGAGGATCTGACAATTTTTTAAATAATTTGATTAAGTTTAATATTTTTAAAAAATCACTTTAATCGGTGTTCTTTCATTGATTACGCTTTTGCCGATGATATCACAAATGATGTAATGCCATGCACTGTTGCCATTCAGAAGAGCACAATATTGAATTTGCATCTTTAGTCACGTGTATAGCAACGATATGGTTGATAGCAAGAGTAGAGCGCAATGTTTAATTTGCTTCTTGATTATCATAACGTGGAAACTTGGTAGAAAGATGCACCTAAGTACATCATTTATGACGTCATAAAGACCACGCCTTGTTTGATAAAACGAGCATTTTAAAAAAGTAATTAAAAAATAACTGTTGGGAAAATGAAAGTATTTTCTGGGTCCATATTATTATTTTTTGCTTATTCTATCAATTTCTGTGACTAAAAGTAGTACTTTTGACTGACGGAAACAATCCCATCGGGTTATTTGAGGAAGGTAAATAGAAGTAGTCATAATTTGATTTTTTTGATCTGGAACCATCCCCTTTCTTACGCTACTGATAATTTTTTATTTATTTATTTATTTTAATAGTAGTTTCCAGAAATTTCTACAAATTACCATTTCTTTTTGTATCGAACTACTCGCTAATCTCTCTCTCTCGCTCTCTTTTTTTTTTTTTATAGAGCAGTGAGCTTCACGACAAACTACTAAAAAAAATGAGAGAATTACTACTTGTAGCGCGCTACTTCCGACCACTGTGCAGTAGTGTATGGTGTGCGATTGCGTGATATGTTGCGTAGACGAAGCGTAGAATGTTAAGGAATTCGCTTAATAGTAGGGGGCATACTACATTCCGTGGGAAATTTCGTGAGGAAATTGTGAGACAAACTTTAATATATTCCTTATGGTCTGTGTAACTATGCCTCACCGGGTGTTTTGCTTGAATTTGTGTCAGACGGACTGTATGACGTCATCAATCCAAGATGGCGGCTTTGATGAGTTTTTGGGTATTTTGTGATAATTTTCGGGTGAATTTACTTGATTAATATTCTGTTCATCTTCTTATTATAAATTAAAAACAAAATATTTATTATTTTTGTTTATTAACTCATTTTTAAAAAAATTCTGATAAATCTTCTTTTTTTACTTTGGCTCTCAGAATTGGCTGTTTTAAAAGTACCTCGGGTGAACTTTCGCAGTTAAAAATACTTTTAATTTTCAGGCTAAGATCACTAAACATTAGTACAGTCGAGCCTCGTGAATTCGAACACGATTATAACGAACTACTGCCAAAGCGAACTATATTTGCGATCCCCGTCCTTCTGTTGAAAATCACTTAACACACCTAACACTATTGTTTTTCGGCTAAAACGAGCTACTGTTGAGGCAAATTCACTTTGAAGGTCCCTTTGAGTTCGTTTTAACGAGGTTTGACTGTATAATCGTTTGACGGAATTTGTAGGGAGAGTAGAGGAGAAAGCTTCTGCGTAGAGAAAGTATTGTTTCTCGGTTCGTTGGTGAATAGTCTGCAAATCTTCAAGTACGATTTTTTTTCCCTTAACTTATCACTGCTATTTTATTCACGATGTCTTCTCTCCCAGAAACTCATTTACAATTTTTTTACCTCCATTTTCGAAAAAAGCAAGGCTACAAATTAATTATAAACTATGTATTTTTTGTCAGATTAAGAAGAAGTGCCCATTAGTTAAACCCATTGGTTATGATAAAGTGTTAGAATGTATCAAGAAGAGAGTAGAATGAAATGACAAAGAGTATATACATTACTTACTGAACGATTAACGAATGTGACCGTAGAAGAATTGAAAAATGAAAACCGCATCATGGCATGCAGGATGCTAAGAGAAGTGCACTCATAAAGCAAGCACGGACAGAAGTAAGAGATTTCACGAAATGGATAAGAATAATCTATATTGTTCTACTTCCATTCATAAAGACAATGTTGTAGGCTACACACAACGAGATCCAAAATTGTCGTTGGTAACAAAAATAAGTGGTTTTTCTGCCTCGGAAAAGGCGGTATAAGAAAACCATTGGTGGCGATAAAAACAGAATCTGCAGGTCAGCAATTAAAAAAAAGCCATTGAAATTTCCAAAAATGAAACTTTCAAAATTAAACTCAGTGACTGTACAGATACAGGAGAACCTCATGCAAAGAACATTTTACACCATAACTACTGCTGGGCAAAACATGTATTTAATGTTTTACGAAAAAATTGCGATCTTGATGTAGTAACAAAGTCACAAGACATTATTTCTAATAAAGCAATAGACGTAGAATTTCTGTGTGCATTAAATGATTTTTTTGTTCAAGGAAATGTTACTACAATAGCAGACCTTGAAATAAATTATCAGTCAATTGCAAATAAAAATTTAGGAAAAAATGAAACGCGAAAAGAAATTAAAAATCTCATTCGAGAAGAAATTGATGACGCTATATTTAGTAATCCAAAAAACGTAAATGAGTCGCAACGCGTATCTTTAAAGGAAACTGCAGATATTACTCTATCTAATGCAAAAGATTATTTTATAGACATTGGAAAAACATGAGAACTATCTTTGAAGCTGCAAACATTTTACGCAAAGCAGTTTTAGCTGATCAGAAATGGACATTTACAGGATCTTTTGAACAGAATCAGATAGTTGATGTCGTTCCAATCGAAGTTGATCAGTTTTTTAAATGGTGCTGCGACGAAAAATTCGAAATTCTATTTCTGAGGTGCAGGACAATATCGTGCTGAATAAAGCTAAAAGACTGTCACACATATTCATGTATAAAATACTTTTTCCGTACCAAGCTTCGAAAGAAACTGTTCATCGACACGCCCGAGATATGCCTTTGCAAGTTGATGTTGGCCTTACTATGTACTCTGTTACCCGAAACAAATATATAATTGATTTTTACATAAACTAGGAGTTTCGATTGATTATGCTGAAGTTCTACGTTTGGAGACATAGTTAGCAAATCGGTTAATAAGGCGCATGGATGATAGTGACGGGATGTATATTCCTCCTGATTTGAAAAAGGCAAGATTTTTATTTTGTGCAGCATATAACATTGATTCTCTTGAAGACACATCTTATGGGAGGGGTACTTTGCATGGCATTGTATTGGTACTTTATCAACAGAAAAAAGACTCGGATAGACAAATTCCACTTTCACTTACCATGCCTTCAGCATCCCGTTCCCTTTCGACATTATCTCAGTCCCTGACTGAAATAACGTCCTATAAAATTGCAAAGACAAGTAAGCCCAAATGTTCAGCATATGGGGAAGCATTAAAAAATAAGAAAACACAAAGAGAGATATTAAAGGCATTATGACAGCATTAGGACCAGCAAAAAAAAAACACAAGGAATATTAGGACTCCATGCTCTATCAGGATGTGATACAACAGGTTCACTTGCTAAGAAGGGAAACCATCTTTTTGAAAAATTTATAAGACGGCAGATAAAACGATAAAGTTGCTATTGAAGGATTTATTTGCTCCTTGTATATGCCGCTGACCAAGAGTTTAGATGTTGGATAATTTCGTTGGTTCATCTTTTCCAAGCAGTTGGCTCAAAGTAAAATTTTGCCTCCTACAAGAGCACCTTTTGTCCCCATATATTTTAAGAACGCATTATCAGGTATTAGAGTGGCGTCTTGCTGACCAGCAGCACCCGAATTCACCATCACCGTTCGACTTCGGATGGGAAAAGAAAGACACCTTCTATGCTTCAGTTATGTGTACTTCCTTGTTCACCTGAATCCATCTCGAAATAAGTTCGATGCAGCTGCGCAAAGGGCAAATGCATTGTTTCATGCAAATGCAAATTTTAAAACATTGCATGCACTGAACTTTGTATGTGTGGAGGTGATGAGAACTTATGTGAAAAGCACAGCCAGCAAAGCGATATTGGTGACACTTTAACTAAGACCTGTTTGTTTACTTTTAATTCTATATTTTTGAATTAAAATCAGAATTTAAATAATTTGTTCATTACTTAGAGCACAGAAAATGTAAATAATAAAATTGTCATTGCTTCCGGCATTACGTAACGGAAGTTGTAAATTTTTTCTACATTAAAAAGAAAAAAAAATGCTTCTTATAACCCCAAAAACACGTGTATGCAAATAATTTTACAGGTTTTTTGGAATAATAAATTTGATTTTTATTGTACAAGCTTTCCAAAATATTTTTAACTGCTATTGTTTTCTAAAAAAGTTCATGAAATCTGTATCGAAAATCAAAAATGACAAAATAAATAATTTATTTTATACAGATAATTTGTTTTTAAATTTGAAATATAATAGTATTAAAATATTAAATATATAATAAAAGTTGGAAACATTTCATAATATGCCTTAAAAATGAGTCAAAACCGAAAATTTTCATCAATATCTAGTGCAGCCACCATCTTGGATTAATGACGTTACACAGGCCGTCTGACACAAATTCAAGCAAAACACCCGGTGAGGCATAGTTATATAGGCCATAAAGAATGCATTAGAATTGGTCTCACAATTTCCTCACGAAATTTCCCACGGAGGGTCTTTTACCCTAAGTATGCAACTGGACTATAATGCTGGGCTGATATGAAGTTATAACAGGGCCATTTAAAAGGAATCTACTGACTTCATTGGCCTTCTAATTTTATTATAATGTATGGAAAGCAGTATAGTTACTTATGAGATGGAATATTGGGATACATTCATAAACTAGAGTATACAAATGTAAATATAAATACTATGCTAAAAGAATAAGTCGTGTATGGCCTGTTAACAAAAACAGTGCGACGCGGCGACATCCGTCGCAGATTCTTGAGTAGGGCTGAAGACTATTTCTGAATGGGGTTGTTTCCTTCAGTCAAAAGTAGTACCTTCTAGTCACTGAAATTGATAGAATAAGCAAAAAAAAAAAAAAAAACATGGACCGAGAAAATTTTTTCATTTTCCCAACAGATATTTTTTAATTAATTTTTTAAAACGTCCGATTTTGCAAACAAGGCGTGGTCTTGATGACGTCACAAATGATGCTCTTTGGCGCAATTTGTACCCCGTTTCCACGTTATGATAATCAAGAAGCGAATTAAAATTGCGCTCTACGCTTGCTATCAACCATATCGTTTCCGATGCCCGTGAGTAAAGATGCGAATTAAATATTTTGCTCTGTGTGTGTTGCAACACATAATGGCATTTCATCATTTGTGATGTCATCGGCAAGAAATGTAAACAATGAAAGCGCAACGATTTAAGTACTTTTTTAAAAATATTAAACTTAAACAAATTATTTAAAATTATTATCCTATGTTTTTAAGCATGTTCTTTCAGAAAAAAATATTTTTAAAATTTTGGAAACGACCCCATTGGGAATATTTTACTTTTCAGTTTTCTGCGCGAATCTGTTGAATTTAAAGTTGAAAAATACAATTTAAAATGAAACAGGAATGAAAAAGGAAAGAAGAACAAGAAGTTCCGTCTAGAACTAGACGAGCCTACTTTCCCGTATATCCATACTACTTTCTAGTACCTGATCAATATTCTCAAAAATAGCTAAAATCGCAAATTTTTTCAAACATATTTTTTTAAATATTTTAAGCTGATTTCTAGGAATAAAATATTCCTTACTCTTCTTCAAAAAAACGAACAAATAAAATAGCAGCACCTTTTAAACAAAGCAGCTAATACTTCTTTCCATTAAAAATTTTCTTTAACAGCTTTCAAAACGAAAAAAATAATAATAATAAGTTCATTAAAATAAATACATCATATAAAAAAAATCGTCTTTTTCCCCTGTTGCCAAAAATAATTTTTTAAACGAATTAATGCACTTACCAAAATAAAAAAAAACAATAAAATGTCAACTTAAAGAAATAATTTTCATTGTCGAAAAAAAAAAATCGTCTGCGCATATTTTTCGAGTTTATTCACCGAAAACTAAATACCTAAATTAAAACTTTAGCGTGAAAATAAAAACAAATCATATCAACAATAATTATTTCACAGTTAAAACCACAGCAGCGGAGTCGGAGTCAATCCCATTTTGGGATAAAAGAGTCGGAGTCGAATATCCAAGAATCGGAGTCAGTCATTTGTCCTCCGTGTATAAATTTTTGCCAAAGCTACGAAGTCAGAGTCGAAGTCGGGGAGTCGGAGTCCGATTAATTGTCGGGAACAGGAGTCAGAGTCGGTGTCAGGTGCCCCTAAATTCTCGGAGTCGGAGTCGGGAGTAGGTCGTCAAGAGTTATTTCCAACAAAGTTTGTTTGAAGTAAATCCGCCTTTAAGTTCGGAATCTATATTGACTTTCAGTTTCCCCTTAGGCGCTAATGTTAAGAGATTTGAACTGTTCAAAATTGAACGAAAACTTGTTCAAATCTAAAAGATATTTTCGATGTTTTTTATCAAAAGTTTTTCCCTACAAAGTTTGTTTGAAGCCACTTCGCTTCTAAGTTCAAGATTTATTTTTGATTTGAATTTCCCCGCAGGCGCCAATGTTAAGTTTTTTTGAACTGTTCAAAATTGAACGAAAAATTGTTCAAATCAAAAAATGAATTATGGGAATGAGATGTCCTCGCCGAGATCTTTCTAACAAAAAAAAAATTTGTTCGAATCGGACTATTCATTCAAAAGTTATTAGGGGGGGACAGACAGACAGACCGACAGACAGACAGACAGACCGACAGACATTTTTCCCCATCTCAATACCCTACTTTCCAATTTTTAATTTTTCAATATTTATCTAACTATTTCATTTATTTTTGACTTTTTTTGTTTTTCGGGATATTTTTAAGATGTATTAAGCCTTCTTTCATGCTTTTTTCTTCTTTCTCTGATTTTTACTGGGAAAGTAGGCTAAAAATGGAGACAGGGCTCTTAGTTTGCAGTCTCCTGGTACTTGTGAGGCTGGTTGGCTTCTTGTACAGAATATAATATAGAAACCGATATAGTACATATTTTTAACTTAGCATTTGATTTTCAGGCATTTTTTGGTGAATATTAACAGGCCCTGTGACTAATCTAATACTAGTTTTCTTGAACACTATTTTTAGAAACAAATAAATACCTTTGTGCTGAAAATTAAAACGATCAGTTATCCAACGTTTTGAAGCACAAAAAATTCCAATTACAGAAGACACGTGTTTTGGTGTTACAAGGAACAACTTTTTCAATGCAAAGAAGTATGAGCTTCTGGATGAAAAGTCATCCAAGAAAAGCAACACGGTGGAACAGAAGACAATATAAATACCAAAAAATAGAATTTTAACAAAACAGCAAAGACAAAATGTCGCCTGGAGCCGGAATTTATTATATAATTCCATCAGGAAAAATTGGCATTTATTGTGCTTCAAAACGTTGGATAACTGATTGTTTTACTAATTTTAGGTTTTAAAATTTAAGTCACAGACTGCAGAAAAAATTTGCTCCCTTAAGTATGATAGCATACGCAGTATGCGCTATTTGGATGATACAGATTTTAAAAGTGCAAAAGCACAAAAATTCATAGGTAATAAATACATCAGGAGATTTAGTAAGGAATCGGTGAATGCATTGATATGGGTTTTTGTTCCATTTCTTTCAGGAAATTCACAATGGATTTTGAAGTGTGACTGCTAGCTTTGTCTTGATGGAGTTCCGCAAATTGATGGTACTGTGGGCAAAGCAATGGTATTTTATTCAGAAATATTGACAATAAAATATGTTCCTGCTCTTTATTTTTAACTTGCCATTACATGAAAAGCCAGCAACAATCATGAATCCCTTGGAAAAACTTTCTTTCGATTCTTTGAACAACGTACTTAATTTTGTTTCTCCCCATTTATCATAATAAATGGCTCTTGTTTTGCTGAAATTTTTACATATACCCATAATTCATTTACTGTGACACTTTTTTCCATTTTACTTAGGATAAGTATTTCTCGTATTGAATTCGGCGGCGTTTCCTACGTTCAGCGATATGCTTTGGAGAAAAAAGATGCATATTGCGTTGTTTCTCTTTCTCAAGATTTAAATATACGGTTATCATTTTGTTAATAATAAATACCGAGCATATTAATGGTTTTGTAACTGTCCTTTGACTAGAGCGATTTTCTTTCAACATTAAACAACTTATCTTTTGCAACAGTCGAAGGTGTCCGTATTTTCTGCATGCTTGTTTGGGATTTTGGTCCCCCTTGAGGCTCCAATATGACGTTATTTTCCTTCATTGGTGACGATATTACCTATCGACGCTTTAGGTATCACAAAATCATGTTCCTCACATTGTTTTTGGATCAGGGGTGTCCACAGGGGTGGGGAGGAGAGGGGGAATTATAGAGCAAGTTGCGCCATCAAAATGGGGGGGGGGGTAATTCATTTATCTAAACTTATTTTTGATTTATTTTTAATTTAAATTATTTCTTTCATTTTATTTTATCCTGTTTATTGTTTCATTTTCTCATTTTGTTTGTTTGCTTGTGTGTGTCTGTGTGTATGTCATTGGCGTAGCACAGAACTTTTCCAGTGAAGTAATAATGAAATAATATTCATTAAAAATAAATAAATAAATAAATACTATTAAAAAAGATAAATATGTTAAAAAATGTTAAAAAAATAAATAAAATAAAAAGAGAATTAAAAAATAAAAAATAAAAAAGAGAAAGAGGGTTTAGAAATTAAGGAAGGGGGGGGGGATTTGTGCCATTGAACTTGGGGGGGGGGATGGGTACCCCTGTTTTTGATAACAGAATATTAATTTTTCTTTTCGGAAAGAGCATAAATATAGCCACTGCTCGGTAAAATCGCCATTTTGAATAAAAACAAACCTCTCAAACCGCAGACGATAATTTTGAGTTTTCAAAACATAGAACATTAGCAATTATTTCTTTTGCAGCAATAATTAATATTATTTTTTTATTACAGCTGCTCAAACTCGTTTAAAAAATGCGAACCAGCGTACCTTCATAACAATGTAAACTTTGACAGCGCCATCTATCGGAAAAAATTATAACTATTTTATGTCCTTTGACAAAAAAAAAAAAAAATCCCATACCCGCACGACTGCTCTGGTGAAATATCTAGTGAAGTTTTCAAATTAGAGCGTTTTGAAATCGAAACTTGAATAATAATCAGTCAGCTCAGTGCAAGGAGAAAAGAAAGACATCTCATTGACTCACCATTTTGGATAGTCCATAAATAATCATTATTAAAACAATTAACTGGATTCTTTCACCCAATTACGGAAAAACAAAAAGAAAAAGCGCCTCGAACAACGTGACTTCTTTTTAACCACATAAAAGATTCTAAAAGATCGATTCCTTTTCTGCTTTCAAATATGTCACTTTATATGATTAACGTTGCTATCCAGATAATTCAATTTTAGAGAAAGCTCTAGAAAAAATTCTTAAACATGATTTAAAGCCATGAATTATGCATCATATTTTCACTCACTTTTCTTTTATGATAGCCGGGGAAAAAATCTATCATAATTGATAAAAATACATTTTATTCTTATGGTGAAACGATTTAAATTAAAATCACGTGAGAAAAAAAAAATGAAATACAGTGAAATTCCGTTACAACGAATACCAATACAACGAATTTTCCGTTTCAACGAAATACATTTTCTGTTCCTATGTAGTTGAAATTACATTATTTAAATTCCATTACAACGAAATTCCCGTTATAACGAACAAAATTTGCGGTCCCTTGAAGTTCGTTGTAACGGAATTTCACTGTAACTAGATTTTCAGAATTTTTTAGCTATAAAACAATATGTAATTAAAGATGCAATAAAAATGTTTTTTTTTTTTTTTTTGAAGACTAATTTAGCATTCTTGTGGGAACAAAGAGAGGAAGAGGGTAGCTGATGCTAGAAGCAATTCAATTTTAGGAGAAAAAAATACTTCTAAAATAGTTTTTAGCATTCCATATTTAATAAAATTTAGGGTTCTGTTGCAAAGTGTACTTAGGAAAGTTACCGTTTTGTTTTAAAGAAGAAGTGATTGAGAGTAGTATGTAAATGAAGATGCAGAACTTCAATCGTAACTGAAATACAGGGTTAGCATAAAAGAATGTCCCGGTTTCGAAAATTTAAATTTCACAAACTATTATTCTTACCGCAAAAAGGATACATAAAAATAAACTGAAAGATTTTTTTCACGCACAAATGTTCGACGTGTGCGCCTCTCGTAACACGACAAACATCAGTAACATATTGTTACAAATTCTGTAAATAGTAATTATTTTTGTGATTAACTTGTTGTAATCTGGCTAAATTAGACGTTTGTTCCATTATTTTGTAATTTCCATTATTATTGTAACGTAACCTGTAAATAACTTCTTGTAATGTACATACAACCCCCTAACATTCGACTGAAGTATACGGTCCTCCCATTTCTGAATGATAAGATTTTATGAATGGAATAAAAAGAAAATACGAGAAGCATTTCGAATTTTGTCGAACTTTCCTAAGCAGTATAAAAAGCCGAGTGGCATTTGAAGGAGGGTCAGTTATGTTTTTAGCTGTCTGAGATTCGTTTGAGCGTTGCTCTGTTTATTGTGAGGCATTTCGCTGTGTTTTTGCGCATTTGGATGTAAATACGTGCGCCATCGTTGAGTATACGGTGTTAATTGATATTTGGCTAACTGCTATGGTGAGTTTAGCAGTTGTTAACGATATTTCTTGTACATAGTTGTAAATAAATTTCCGCTGTTTTTCTCAAGAACTATGTCGTCATTTTAAGAAAGTTTGAAGCTGCATCGAAAGCGTAACAATATATTTTAGAGTGCTTCACTGTCAATTTTTCGTAATGCTACACATATGCGATCTTTCAGTTCTTGTAATGTTGCAGACAAGAGTGGTGTAGAAATAGTCCTTGACGAAACCTCAAAAAAAAAAAAAAAAAAAAAAAAAAAAAAAAATAGCAAGCCAGTCCTAATACAGTAGTTAATACACGTGTAAGTGCTATTTAGACCAAAAAAAAAAAAACTCCTTCCAGAAGGAATTTCTAACTGCGCTAGTGCGAAAAGTACATATTTAAGTAGTTACTTAAATTTAAGAAAAACTTTATTCAAAAAAACAAACAGTTTATCTTTATTTTTATGCATGATTTATGGTGTTAAGTATGATAGTTTATGAAATATAAATTTTTAAAACCGGGATATTCTTTTACGCTAACCCAGTATTCCGCATTACAAACAGAAAGCAAAATTAATGAAACTAAATGTATGTATTAGTTTAATTAACTTATTTATTGAGAAATTATCACAATTTAAGATAAATATCGCAGCTCTTTTAACGAACTTTTAACTGAAGACAATTTAATTGGATAGTGAAGGTTCTTTGCTTGAAAAATATTTTCTCTTTTGGTTTTGACTCGTAATTTTTTTGAAATCACGAAGTATTTCGCCTGTTTTTCCTGAAAAGTTACTATCTAAGATATTGTGTAATATAGAACAGTGCGTCTCAACCTTTTTTACTTTGCGGCACACTTAAAAAAATTCTAGACCAACGAGGCACACTGAACTTAATTTCACAATGGTAATATAGAAATGGTTTTATCATTCACAGGTAAAAAGCCGGGGGGGGGGGACTTTTTTCATATGAATAAAACAATTATAACTAACGTAGTGTATTTAAATTTATTTAGAAAGTAGAAATATTTCGAATGTATCGAGGTTGATAATGAACAACAAAACTACCTATATCAGACTTAACAGAAAATTATGATTCATATGTTTCAAAGCATTTCTGTCAAACATGTCATTAAAGTGCACAGTGCAGTTAAACGATTTATCGAATAATGTTTCAAGAAAGAAGCAAGCAAGAAATTAAAACCAAGCACCTAACTTCCGTTTGACACTAATGAGACACTTGAGCCTACCTTGAGGAGCAAAGACGTTTGACGTTCGGCTCTATGCTGGAAAAAGCTACACGAAGTTCTGAGCCAGGCTCCTTAGAGATGATCTCTTGCTGTTTTTTATAAGTGTGAGGGCTAAGAAGCTGAGTTCGAAAAGATATGTAGTTGAAAATGGTAGCAACACATCAATAGCAAAACAGGATGGTAGAATACTCATTCTTAACCAGCAACCAAAATTCGTCCAGAGACACTTCGCTCAACCAGGGGCGGATCCAGAAATTTTTGAAAGGGGGGTCAAGCTTCAATGGCCAGCGTGCTATACCTCCCTCTTACGTGAAAATGTGTCAGTTAAGCATGGGTGTCAATCCCGTTCAAGGATGATCACGCACTCCCTCATATGCATGGACCCCTGCCCCCAAATCAGATCAAAACCCTTTCGGATTACCCTCCCCCCTCTAAATTTTTCAGCGGAGCAACCTCTGTTATGGATTATATTCCCTCAAATTTTCATCAAAAGTCGTATTTCTTAAGGCAGACAAGCTAGTTATGTTGCCGCAAGCTTTGAATATATGAGATTACAGCTATAAAATTGTTGGATACATTTACATACACATTTTACAACACACATGCGCAAGGTTTGAGGTGGAAGAATGCTCAGAAAAAACGTTAAGCGTATTAGAGATGATTGTTCTTATAAAAATTAACAAAAAACTCAAAATGGCAATTAGTAAAATGACCCAGTCAATCTTTTGAATTATGACACGCTGAGAAGAAATACCTTACAGAACGAAGCAAAAAAAGGTTGTCATTGATTTCATGTACTATTTTTCTGGATCTAAAAATTTGAAGTTTGATAATAGTCATAAAAAATTCCTGCCACAGGGGGGGTCAGCTGACCCTTTGACCCTCCCCTGAATCCGCCCTTGCGTTCAACCCAAGTTTAAGAGTAGGGTCGCTCTTGAGGTCCATAAATTCTTCTCGCGCCTTCAACGCCTCCTTTAACTGATGCATCCGCAGATGAAGAGATTGGATCGCGAATCCAGTCGTACTGTTCTATGTCAGTATTCTTGAAATAGTGCTTAAACGTGTCCTGAAGTATGACTAAATGCTCTGCCACCACATTCATCAGCTTTTCTTCCATGCCATTTCCTTCACATACCATGTTGACGGTCCGTTTGAACATGTCCAATGAGCCACGATCTACTTCTTCTCTCCACAGCTGGATTTTTGATTTGAACCCGTTTAGCTTGCCCATACATGTAACCCAAATTCTCTCCTTGTCCCTGCATTTTCCGATTCAATTTGTTAAGGTGTTCAAAAATGTCAGCCATGTCATGTACGCTAGTTTTCCCAGTCAATATTTGTCTTGCAACGAACTGGCGTACTGCATTTCGTTTTTCAAAATCAAAACCTGTCGTACCTCGGCCCTCAATTCGAAAATTATTGATAGTACCTCAACTCATGAAAGCCAGCGAATCTTTGTATGAAGAAGTAGAGAATGGTGATCTGCACCCAATTCTTTACAAAGTATACGGAGAAAAGGTGAGAATTAAGCGACCTCGATTTTACGAAATTCACGATTTTCACGACTTCAGCCAAAGCTTACATCAACTCATCAGGTAAGATCTTTGCCATGAGAGCTTCACGATGGTGGAAACAGTATATGGTTTTAATTCCCTGTTTCTTAGTCTCAGACCTGAGCTTTGAGAAACTGCTATAAAATGAAATTAGTATCGGAACCGGAAAAGATGAAAACAAAAGTTAAAGCTGTGGCTAAAATTCTGGGCGGGAGTGCACGATCCCTGCCTGCTGGAGGGGGCGACAATCCCGTTTGCGGAAGATTTAGAAAAAATTCTGTATAATTAGTTGATTTCGTGGAAATCAGAATTCGTTTTCAAAAACTGAAAGTAATAGGATCACAAGAAGTTAAAACAGGTGAGTAAGCAAATCCCGTCTCTCCCCGTCTTGGGTATGTCTTATTGCACATGCACAAGATCGACAGGATGAATTGAGAAGTTACAGAACGATATAAACGCTATTCGGTCGTAACTTTAGGATGAAATACAACAAGGCTCTTTCTTTTTATATAACTACGAAAATACTGCGGAACACCGGAATCCTTGTCGCGGCACACTGGTACGCCGCACACCGGTTGCGAAGCCCTGATATAGAAGAATAAATTTGCGTCTTTGAAGTGTAGATAGTTTCCGGTTAACAGAAGCTTAAAAGACTTTAAAATTTAAAGCTTTAAGGATGTAGAACCCTTTGAAAAGGACAGGCCGACTTATCGTACATTCTGGTTCCAAGACAGCTTTGGATCCAACCTTGTTTCTTGTATTTATAAATATGTTATCATATTCGCTGTCTATTATGTCGTACAAAAATTGATAAGTTGAGAAAATATCACTCAAGGTAAATCTAGAAGAATAACTTAGTTCACAAATTCAACAAAAATGTAGCGGGAAATGCTTACACTGCAATGAACCTCATTTCCACGCCTTTTTGCTTTTAATTTGTATTAATTAAATCTTCTTCATTTCCCGAATAAAATAATGAAACATCAATCAGGCAAAACACATCTAAAGCTTGGCTACCACTTTTCTACATAGAGGCTTTTGTACAAATACTAATTTCGTCCCCCGACAGTTTTGGAACCAAAATGTCAGATAAGTTAACTCCCCTTTGATAGTGACCTTAGTGGGAAGATTACAAACAACTTAAAAGAAAAAAATATTAAAAAGTAGAAAAAACTCGAATTCGTTTCTGACGAATTATTTGCAATCAAGAAATCCCCTCAGGTGATAACTCCGTATTTCCGGTTCTAATTCTGCATGCATTTCAGTTCAACTTTTCAGATACTTAGTTCATTCTCTTGAGATTATTGTTCGGGAATTTTTTTTCTTTTCCAAATCTTTTGAAATTCTTAACAGAATTTTAATTTCTTTATGTCAAAAAATAGGCCTGAATTTCCACTGAATGTTGACATAAAAATCATGCTTGTGCACTGTAAGACCAATTCAGAAACGTTCCTGGAAAATAATGGGCGACTTATTTGCCCGATATGTTCCAGTAACATATCTTTCAAAAAACAGGAGAGCTTTCTGATAAAATTCAATAACCTTCCTGAAATTGTCGTGGTATGTTTTAGAAGAATTCAGAATTCTCCCCGTTTAAAGCTAGTCATGTCTCTAAAACCTTCAGAGAAAACTTAGGTAGGTTAAAAATGATGATTTATAATTAAGTTCTAAAACATTATTACAACGGCGGCCAAAGCTAAGCCAAATACATAGCTGTTCCTGCAATGTAAGGGAATTCAGAGAATTATTCGCTTTATAGTGAGATTAGTTAATTTGGACAAGCCGTAATCGACAGACAGACAGACAGAGCATAAGAATTACTTTGCGCCAGAGCAAAAAGCTCTTTTACGCGGTTGACAAGATTACAAACATGATCGAGCTGACGTTAGATGTGAGGGAGGGGGGGGGGCAGAGGGAAAAATATTAAAACAAAAAGGGAATATTTTTAGACCACACGTTATTTACATATTTACATGGTATAAGATGCGAAAGTTTGAGAGAATTCAAATTTGACTTGATTATACGTAATTAAAATTGGCTTGAGTATAGTAGGTGTATGTACAATATTTACAGTGTGAAAGGTTGGAATGGTGGAGAGAAATTACTGATTGGCACTTTCCAACCAGTAAAATTCTCCCATCTCCGCGCCGGGAGATGGGAGACCGCTACGACGAGCGGTAGAAAAAAAGACAGTAATCAGAGTTCGTTGCGTGTGAGTGGGGAGCCTGCTAGGGGACGGTAATGATTTCTACCGGTCCTAAGATAGGAGGGTCTTGTTGTCCATTTCTAGAGTGTGATAGATTGGAATGTTGGAGAGAAATTAACGCTTAGCCTTTCCAATCGTTTATTCTCCCATCTCCGCGCCGGGAAAGGGGAGACCGCTACGAAGAGCGGCAGAAAAAGACAGTCAGCAGAGCTCGCTGTGTGTGAGTGGGGCGCTTGCTAGGGGGCGGTAATGATTCCTACTGGTACTAAGATAGTAAGGTCTGCCTTTCCTAGCATACTAGGGGCGGGAGGTTCTTGTCCTCCTTTTGTTATCGACGGAGTATTAAAATATACATAGAAACCGTAATCAACCAGAAGCTAATAAACTAAATAAATACGCTTAATTATTGTTTAAACTGGTAGCTAAAAATAATTTACACAACAGTGATAAGAAAAGTTTGGTAAATATACTTGATTTTCACAGACAATTGATGAAAAATTGCGGAAACCGGAAACGTTCTACAGAAATAATCGGCGACGTTTCAAAAAAAAAAAAAAATTTTTTTTAGAATGTGTAATCATTCATGCAGTAAATATTAAACAAAATAAAAAAATGGTCATTTGACTGGGCTGACCACCGTAAACACAACACTGCTGTTCTAATCATCTGCAGCTGAAAGTCGTATCTGCAGTGGAGCTCAAAATGAGAAACTCAATATTAAAGTTTTACAAGTCGTTTCTTTGATTTGTGACTTATCTTAATGTTCAACTCCCGGCAGTCACTTCGCAAATGGTTGATCTAACCCACCCAAGTGAGTATTTCTGCAAAAGTCGTCATTTAAAATTGATGAATGTAGTTACGACAAAGTTTCTCTTCAATAACGTTTTCCTATATTAGGTTAATTTCACCGTGACTATTACTAGTCATGTTTACGTTATCTGCACAGATACCACAAAAACAGCTTAGTAAAACTCGCTTAATATAATCTATACTAATAATATAAAGCTGAAGAGTTTGCTTGTGTGAACGCGCTAATCTTAGGAACTACTGGCTGGAATTTAAAAATTCTTTTTGCGTTGAATAGCCCATTTATTGAGGAAGGCCATACGCTATTTTTTTAAAATCAGATTGACCAAATTAAATGTTTAATTAACTGTTCAGTTCGATGAATTCTTATAGATGGCTGGGTAAGTTCGAGAGGGCAATTGCCATCATACAGTGGTCGGAGTGAGATCAAAGAGCTAAATTCTAGGTGGCTCATGTATTAAATGAACATTATAGTGAGGCTTGCTGAAGGCTGACGACTTGGACATGGCTAACGAAATGCAACACAATCTTTTATATCTGTTAACCACATACTTTATGCCCACGCGATGATCGCTTTTATGATCTGCCCTCGAATTAGAGGGCTTTTTGGAAAGGTTAAGTCCATTGTAATAAAAGTACGCATGCCTACGTTGAGAAAGATAACTATTTAAATATCTAATTGCTGAAAAAATTAACTGGGAGTTTAAGCAACCTTTTGCTCTAATGCATTTAAACTTAATATTTATAGATGATAAACTATAAGTACTCTAAATAACTCTTAAAAAAGTGCTCCTACTACATTTGACAAATTTTTTTTTTTGTGAATATTACCTAGAATCAGTCGCAGCATTAAAAAATATTTTCTTTCCCTACGCTTCAAACATGAAAGGCTTAAATTATAGTTACCAGAACTGTTGACAGATGGCACTGCATTAACTGCAGCCATGCTACCATTCTAGTAAGGTACTAGCTTCTTAATACAGTCGCGAACGTCGTTTATTCGACTCTCATTTATCTTGATCCCGGGAAAATCTGGAAGAATTTTTTGCAATGAATAATTAAATGTTCACATGGATAATCATTTCTAAAAATTATGATTTCAAGACCGGGAATACAAGCACAGCAAACAATCGTTTTTATTTTGATCAACTAATTATAAAGCCCACGACCGTGTTCGGTGAGTCATTCAAACGCAATACGTGTCAGAGAGAATCAGATATTGAATTCATTCTTTCTTGAAGAAATGGCGTGTATAGTTGTTTGAGGCAGTGAGAAGCAAAGGAATGTAAGTGGGAAAATTAAAAATTTTGAGAATCAGTACAAATGGTAGGTGAACCTCTATTCTGTCTTGAGAGATAGTACTAGTAGCATTGGTATGTGCTGCTGATGTTTGAGGCAGTGAGAAGTAATGGGATATAAGTGGAAAAATTAAAAATTTTGTGAACCAGTCCAAATGGTAGGTGAACCTCTATTCTGTCTTGAGAGATAGTACTAGTAGCATTGGTATGTGCTGCTGATGTTTGAGGCAGTGAGAAGCAATGGGATATAAGTGGAAAAATTAAAAATTTTGTGAACCAGTCCAAATGGTAGGTGAACCTCTATTCTGTCTTGAGAGATAGTACTAGTAGCATTGGTATGTGCTGCTGGTGTTTGAGGCAGTGAGAAGCAATGGGATATAAGTGGAAAAATTAAAAATTTTGTGAACCAGTCCAAATGGTAGGTGAACCTCTATTCTGTCTTGAGAGATAGTACTAGTAGCATTGGTATGTGCTGCTGGTGTTTGAGGCAGTGAGAAGCAAAGGGATATGAGTGGAAAAATTAAAAATTTTGTGAACCAGTCCAAATGGTAGGTGAACCTCTATTCTGTCTTGAGAGATAGTACTAGTAGCATTGGTATGTGCTGCTGATGTTTGAGGCAGTGAGAAGCAATGGGATATAAGTGGAAAAATTAAAAATTTTGTGAACCAGTCCAAATGGTAGGTGAACCTCTATTCTGTCTTGAGAGATAGTACTAGTAGCATTGGTATGTGCTGCTGGTGTTTGAGGCAGTGAGAAGCAAAGGGATATGAGTGGAAAAATTAAAAATTTTGTGAACCAGTCCAAATGGTAGGTGAACCTCTATTCTGTCTTGAGAGATAGTACTAGTAGCATTGGTATGTGCTGCTGATGTTTGAGGCAGTGAGAAGCAATGGGATATAAGTGGAAAAATTAAAAATTTTGTGAACCAGTCCAAATGGTAGGTGAACCTCTATTCTGTCTTGAGAGATAGTACTAGTAGCATTGGTATGTGCTGCTGATGTTTGAGGCAGTGAGAAGCAATGGGATATAAGTGGAAAAATTAAAAATTTTGTGAACCAGTCCAAATGGTAGGTGAACCTCTATTCTGTCTTGAGAGATAGTACTAGTAGCATTGGTATGTGCTGCTGGTGTTTGAGGCAGTGAGAAGCAATGGGATATAAGTGGAAAAATTAAAAATTTTGTGAACCAGTCCAAATGGTAGGTGAACCTCTATTCTGTCTTGAGAGATAGTACTAGTAGCATTGGTATGTGCTGCTGGTGTTTGAGGCAGTGAGAAGCAAAGGGATATGAGTGGAAAAATTAAAAATTTTGTGAACCAGTCCAAATGGTAGGTGAACCTCTATTCTGTCTTGAGAGATAGTACTAGTAGCATTGGTATGTGCTGCTGATGTTTGAGGCAGTGAGAAGCAATGGGATATAAGTGGAAAAATTAAAAATTTTGTGAACCAGTCCAAATGGTAGGTGAACCTCTATTCTGTCTTGAGAGATAGTACTAGTAGCATTGGTATGTGCTGCTGATGTTTGAGGCAGTGAGAAGCAATGGGATATAAGTGGAAAAATTAAAAATTTTGTGAACCAGTCCAAATGGTAGGTGAACCTCTATTCTGTCTTGAGAGATAGTACTAGTAGCATTGGTATGTGCTGCTGGTGTTTGAGGCAGTGAGAAGCAATGGGATATAAGTGGAAAAATTAAAAATTTTGTGAACCAGTCCAAATGGTAGGTGAACCTCTATTCTGTCTTGAGAGATAGTACTAGTAGCATTGGTATGTGCTGCTGGTGTTTGAGGCAGTGAGAAGCAAAGGGATATGAGTGGAAAAATTAAAAATTTTGTGAACCAGTCCAAATGGTAGGTGAACCTCTATTCTGTCTTGAGAGATAGTACTAGTAGCATTGGTATGTGCTGCTGATGTTTGAGGCAGTGAGAAGCAATGGGATATAAGTGGAAAAATTAAAAATTTTGTGAACCAGTCCAAATGGTAGGTGAACCTCTATTCTGTCTTGAGAGATAGTACTAGTAGCATTGGTATGTGCTGCTGATGTTTGAGGCAGTGAGAAGCAAAGGGATATAAGTGGAAAAATTAAAAATTTTGAGAACCAGTACAAATGGTAGGTGAACCTCTATTCTGTCTTGGGGACAGAGATAGTACTAACCCTGGTATGTGCTGCTATACAGTACGATTAAGAAAAACTTTTCAATGAAAGCTTCCTAGGACCGAAAATTCAAACGCGTTTCACTCAAAACCTGAAAATGTCCACTAATATTTCTCTGTTATCATTGCATCATTTGTATCAATATTCAATTTTCTGTAAATAATTCCGCGTAATTTTATCACAAAACACTTTTTTTTTTTTTTTGAGCAATCACGATTGCTTATTGTTCTCACTTGACAGTTTTGAATTCCTATGATTTTATTTTCCTCCCGCCTCCCTCTGCAGCATACCACCGTCGGCCGGCCACCTCACGATGAGGCTCCTCTAGCGAAAACCGTATCCAGGTTGCGCCACTTACTTGCCTACACTTACACATACACCTACACACACACGCATACATACAAACGCCAACACATACACACAACTACACATACACACAACCACCCGCACATACACAACCCCCCCACACAAACACTCATACACACAACTACGCACACATACACATACCCCCCACACACAAACAAACATACCCCCCCCCCACACAAACACACACGCCTACATACACACACACACGTGATTGCGAAAAACAATTTGAATTCAAGATGTCAAAGTTCAAATATTTTTTTTTTTTTTTTTGTAATTTGGGTTATGATTGCCTATTGCAGGATTGGTTTTGCAAACTATTTATACCACCCGGGTTATCCAAATTATCAATTAGCTGAGTAGACTTTGTTCAAAGTTAGTCCGGATAAACGAAGTTCTACTGAGCTAATAAAATCTGTGTGACTCCGTCTGTCTATCTGTATGTCTGTAACCTCAACTCGTCGAAAACAGAAGCAAGATGAGACTCGATTCACAAGTACGAAATATTCGTCATTTTTCGAGGAACCTTACGCGCTAGTCTAACCTTTGTATGCGTTTAAGTAGTGGATACATTAGCTTAAACAATTATCCCCAGTGACCATCCCTTCTCACTGAAAACGCAGAACGATGTTAGAAGATGACCAATAATTCCTTCCTCTACTTTGAGCCAACGTAGATTGAGTAAATACGGGAGAAAAGTTGACCTCGGCCCGGTTTGAGCAAAAGTGGGTTAAGTCAGGCTGGCGCCACGAGGCGAAAAAGGGGATTAATTATTGTACTGTTGATTAGTAATGTACCGTTGCTGACGGCAAGAAGGGGGCGAGGTCCCTGAAATACAATAGTTTATACTACCTCGGTGCAGGCGGGTTGTACAAGCAGCCGTAGGCGGCTAGTTACGGGTGCAGTGGGGCTGGAACGACGTTCCGGTTTGTCTTTACTAAACAGAACGTCATTTCGACACAGTATTTCAAATGAAAAACTTTTTTTTTAACTCGAGCTTTTGAACGAGCCACCGCAGACGAAGGGATCGAGTCGGTCGCTGAAGGCAGCTAAAGAAGCCGCCCTGGCGTCTAGTAAACATATAACGGTCATAATGAACTAATGAAATGTTTTTACAAGTTTTCACTTTAATTACACTTCATTTTCTGTCTACTCTTTGTACAAAATACAAGAACTGTTATTATCACGACGAAATTTTTATTCAAATTTTTGCCTATATATCCATTTTACTCATCTTGTATTGGCTAATTTTTTCTGCTGTCCGTAAACGCATGTGTACTTTGCGATCTGAATAATCAAAATTATTCATTTTGATCTGCATTACCGTTCTTTCTCACCCCTTCGGAAATTTGGAAATTTGGCGACACGTTTTACAACAATCCTTCCTGCATATGAACAAAAACTGATGTTAGTTGCACCGCCTATTCAAAACCTACACACAGTGAAACTGAATTTTCATCACCCGAAATTTACGTTTTCCATGCATTTCACATTTCTTTCTTCAGGTCAAGCTTTTTCCGTTTACTAATAATGTTAAATTAACCTGGATTAAAAGTTAGTTATTTATAAATTTCCCGCATTTTAGGCTTTCCCCATGATGTAAAAAAAAAAAAAATGTTCAAAAAGGAGTAATTGTTTTAGTTGTGCTTTTCTAAAGATAATCCCCGTTGCTAAAAGTTAATCGATGAAAACAAAAATGCTAACTACTCTATTCGTAACCAACGTTACAGACTTTTTGTCTGCTAATGAAGATGTACAGGAAGAACCTGAAGCACAGCCCGTCCCTTCTTTTGATATTGCATTGAAAAGGTTACAAATGGCAAAAGACTATTTTCTTTCTCATAAGACCAGAGAAAAAAAACTTGCAGAATATTTCCATCCCGGTAGATACTGAATTTACTTTGAACTAAATAAATAAACTAGTACGTTGTGGCTATCACGAAACTATCTTCTACATCTTTCTTATAATTCTACTCCCACCCCATGCTTCCGAGGAAGCAATATTCTCAACAAAAACTAAATTACACACGCCATAACTTGACGAGAATCAAAATTCCCGATTCATCTCAATAGCAAAGAATGAAAATTGAAAATTATTTTAAAAGCGTTGCTTTAAATAATTACAAACATTTATTTGTTAACAAAAACAAGATAGTAACAGTTAAAAAAAGGTTAAATCATCGCGATTTTCTGGTCATTTTCCAACAATTAAAATCACGCGAAATACGCAGGTGACAGTCTGTTACGATAGATCTTTCTTATATTGTTGCAATGATAAAGCTATTTTTATTTAAAAAAAAAAAAAAAAAAAAAAACAGCCCCCTTCCCCCCATGGAGCGATTGGCGCCAAAATTGAACCAACGCCTGTTTACATATGTATTCACATTTATTCCAAATTTCATCCAGAATGTAGCATTACTTCTTGAGGTATGGCACTCACAATGGATAAAAAAGATCGTTCGATTGCGCCACCCGCCTTTCAACTGTTGACGCCAAAATAGAATCATTTTTTATACCTTCTAAGGGCTACTTGTCGATAATTTTTTGTTTGTTTCCGTTCATTATTTCTTGAGATACAGCGGTCACAATCGACGATAAAAAACATTCTATAGCTCAACCCCCTTTTGACACCAAAATTGAATCAGCACCTGTACCTGTTAGAGGCAACATATGGACTAAATCCGCCAGTTACTTTTGGGGGAATAGCAGGCACGCATAACTCAAAAAACGTCCCATTGCTCCGCTCCTCATGGAGGAATTCGTGCCAAAAACCAATGGGCACAAGTTCACATAAGGGCACATATCTGTACCAAATTTCGTTCGATTTCATGCGGGAGTTTTTGCTGTAGAGCGGCCACAAAAAAATGGTCACACACATACGTGACACACACACAAACACACACACACACACACATACGGACGCACACACATTTTCCGAAAATGGTCGAAATGGACTCAGCAAACCTCAAAACGTTCGAATCCGTCAAAATTCGAAATTCGAAAATTTGCACGAATCCAATACTTTCTTTTATATATTGATATAGAAGAAAGTAAAAACAATCCACTGTAACGGACTATTTTCAACCTAAACATTAGGATTCGATACTATGTGTTAAAATGTTCTAAAATTGTATATAAAATAATGTTTTCTTTTCGTAAAATATGTAAATTACACCTTTTGAAAGAGTCACCTTTACTGTTTTTAGTTTTTTTCTATGTGTTTTTTGCTTTATATGTATTTTCCGTATTTTACATTTTTTTTAAACCCAGTCCATTGAGAAACGAACATTTGGGTTCCACTATATATAGATCGACCTTCTGCAGTAATATTGTCACATTGAATTTGCTGTGCCATCTATTGAGCAACTACATAACTAGTGCGGTTAATCTTCTTCTATGTTTGTATTATTGCTTTTTTTTTTGTATACACTAATTGATTTTAGTTTCGTCAAATTTGAAAGGCAATATAAGTAGAACGGTAGACCGCCTTTAACACCACTATCGTTTTTTTCCCCCGCCCTCAACAATTGATTTTAATTGAGCCAAATGCATTTGAAAAATGAATAATTCGAAAACGAATGAAGATAAAAAGATGCGGTTTGTACTAAACGAATCGAAAATAATCCGGATTTTGTATGGCAACGAAACAAAAATAGTTTTTTTTCGACCAACAGGTGGCGCTGATATATTTATTCATAATTCTTATAATATAATTCAATTAAACTTGCTTTCTCAACACTGGACAGCATTTTGATGCATTTCAGCTTCAACTATCATTACCTACTGCCATTGCTTGTTTTTATATCATTTGTGCTTTGCATGATCCTAAATTAGAAATGCTACAGCGCCTTCTGTTGGTCGTCAACAAACCTATTTTTGGTTCGTTGCTAGACAAAACCCGGCTTCTTTTCCATCCGTTTAGTGAGTAGAGCATCTTTTTTACCCTTAATCTTTCACGAATCGTTAATTTTTACAGTTGGTCCTGACTTTTGGATCATTCGGTATATTGGGTGATTTAACTAGAGCGGTAGATCGCATTCAACACTAAAATAGTTTTTTTTCCTCATTGGAAAAGAGGTTCTTTTTGCATTCGAACCTCCTATATCCTATTTCTAATGGTAGAATTCTTCTTTTTTGTATGTAACATAGCCGTGTTTCATCATTTTAAAATAGTCGGGACAAATTTGTACGGAGCTTATAATTGATAATCCTTCATTGTGTGTCCTGCTACTGAAGCTTACAATCTATCCTTCAAAGTGCAAAGCTCACGCATGTGAAACGAGTTTCTCCAATCGATTAAATGTCAAAGATTAGTCTGCGGAGACTACGCCGAGTGTTCACTACGCTAGAATTATGCCTAAGTGGGAGAAATGGACTCCCTGTTTGCATGATATACTGCGTGATATGTTTATTCAGGGGCTTAGCAATAGCACGTGGAGAGTTAAGAGTCGCATAATAATTAGTTTTAATCTTGGAACGATTGGCAACAGTTGCGAAAGATTTCATTGGAATTTAGTTTTGCCTTGGTACACCATCTACAGCAGCGTTTTCTCAAATTGTGTTCGGCGGAACCCAGGGGTTCATTGGAGATCAATCAAGGACCACAAAACTCTCATTCTTTATTTTTCTTTCTCCATAGAAAAATTAAAAAATCTACCAAAATAGCGAATTTTCAAAATTGAAACTTAAATTTTAAACTTTAAAGTTTTGTTTTTACAAATTTTTGTTATAAAATTTTATTTTTTGGTTATTTTTGAAATTACGTTTCGACATTTCAAAATTATATTTGAAATAATTTTTACTTTAACTGTAAATAAAACATTTCAAAATGTTGTTTCAAACTATACTAGTACTTATGAAAAAAAGGGGGGTCCACCAAAAAAAAAAAAAAAAAAAAAAAAAATCAAAAAACTAATTATTTAAAATGGTTCCACTTATTAAAAAAATTCAGAAACGCTGATCTAGAGTATAATAAGAAATAGCAACGTCAAATAGCACAAATTACAGATTACTGCAGAAACTGCAGAGCAGACACGTGTTTCGATGTTTCAAGGAACGCCTCTTTCAATGCAAAAGAAATGAGCGTATGGATGAAAAGCCATTCGACAAAAGCCAAGAGCGAGATTAACTTTCTCGTTGGTGCTATGTTAATCCACTAATTTTATTTTAAGATGCCTACTTATCTGGCTTTTGACATTTGTCGGATGTCTTTTCATCCATAAGTTCATATCTTTTGTAATAGGCGTTTTGTAATAGGCATAGAAAAGGCGTTCCTTGTAACGCCGAAACACGTGTCTGTAGTAATCTGCAATGTGTTCTATTTGACGTTGTTATTTCTTATTTTATATTTCATGCACAAAGGTATTTATTTTTCTTAAAATAGTTAAATAATTCAGAGTAGGATTTAAGTAAAAATCAGAACTTTGCCACATATTTGAATTTTTTAAACATTCATTTCGTTTTTTGTTTTTTTGAAAATGCAGACATTTCTTGAACATTAAAAGAAGTTTTTTGCATTGTATAAAGACAGAAGCGTGAACAAGGGTTGAGAAGGGACACCTCTTGGCCCCGGCCCGAGCCTGTAGGGGGCAAAACATTTTAACATGAAGGGTGAAATGTATGGACGCAAGGGTAAACAAAACAATATAGAGGGGGGTCCATAAAAGTCATTTGTGACGGGCCCCAAAATTTCTGTGTACGCCCTGTATAAAGGCATGTACAACCGAACCCGCTTAATGGAATAGTCATTTTGCCACAAAAAAATATTCCAATAAGCGGGATATTCCATTAACCGGGATCAAAATAGCACATTACATTGGTTTGGTACATTGAAAATGTATTATATTAAGCGGGATATTCTTTTAACCGATATTATAATAAGCGGGCTCCACTGTATATATTTTATGTCAAACTTCTAGAATTTGTACATATAAATGATCAAAAAATTAAAAGTGAATCCAACAGCGTTCTTGGTTCATTTACCACTCTTATACCAATAAAACCAAATTAGTTGTACAATAACACAATACAAATTTTCACAATATTTAGTTAATAAGCGCATTACGTCTAAAACGAAATGAAAATCCTACTTCCGCAGTAGAAAAAAGAACTCTATTAAAATACGTGTAGCAGTTAAACCAAAATCACCCTCCCCTCGCAAACACGAAACAGTTAAAACACATGCTAAATTTCGAATAAAATAAAAATCCTCCCCTTCCCCCAAATAAAAAATATCTATGAATAAAATAGAAATATGCAAAGCATAGTATAAAGAAGAGTCATTTTGTGTTGTGAAAATGCTATACTTAAAGTATGTGTTTTACAATTTCGTATACATTGCCTGTCCTAGAATTTATAAAAAGATATTTGCGTTTGAAAGAATAACTCCAACCACGCAATACACCGACAGCCCTGTTATCACATCCAGAGACTGCAGTTTCGTTCTTATTGTGGTTTTATCAATCAGGAATAGTGAATAACTGAGAAAAAAAGAAAAAAAAAAGGAAGAAGGAGGAGGGGGGCTGGCACCAGGACAAAATTAAAAAAAAAAAAAAAAAAAAAAACTTAAACTCCGAAGAACATCAGTGCTTTTTCGATAAAACATTATTTTGAAGTCGGCGAAAAAAAATAGTACAGAACTCACGTGATAACTGCAATAACTATAAATACAAATTTACATAGTCCCTGATTTAGCAGCAATTCCTTCATTGATTCACACGCACACATGTTCCTTATATTATCAACAATTCTTTAGCGCCATTGCAGTTATGCTGACTTAAAGAATCCGGATTAAGAGTTTTAAAAGTAATAGTGATATTAAGAGATTACGCTTAGTCATAACTTTTCAGTACAATTTCAAATTATAGGAATGTTAATTATTCATTTTTAAAGTAATGCATTAAAATTGGTCCAACTGTCTTTTTAAATAAATGAAATGCTTACTGCATTAAACGTCTTTTAAAAAGTGTAGGAGGGAGTAGAGGGGTATGTATACTGAAAAATGAACGTAAAAATAAGCTTTTAACGCAAAAATACTACATAATATTAATGACTGCTATTATACAACTAAAGTAATATACAACTAAAGATGCCTGTTTGAAACATATTTCTATTACCCATTTTCCCCCGTATCCCTACATCAAGTGCTAAATTTCATCAGTTATGTGCATCTTCTTACCAAAATATACTTTAAAAATAAAATGGTTTTCTCATGAGATTTCTGTAAAACAATATTTTATTATTTACATTTATGAAAGAGTTTAATAAAATATTCTCCTTTCCTTAAAAACATATGAAATCCAATTAATATCGTACGTCTTGTCGTCTTTGAAATAGAAAATTGCTTTTATTTGTGCGGCGGAAAAAAAAAAAAAAAGCTACACATTGAACAACAATTCACCAGAACTACACAGATTGCGAAGAATTGCTGATTCACTTATCAAAAAATATGGTATTTGATTAGCAAAAAGAAAAAACAAAGTAAGCAGACATTCGGCAAAAGGTAATCCAATATTTAAGCGAGGGCGAAAGTCTTTTTTTTCGATTCTATTTGCGCTTGATGAAATAAATAAGCTAGATTCATTTTCCATTAATAATAGAAATTTTACTACAAAACGTGAAATTATTTTCGCAAAAGAAAATAAGCATCAGAAGAGATTATTAGGAACAAATGAATAATTGAAATTTTTTTTTGATAACTATTGATTGTCTTTAATATAGCTACTGGAATTGATTTGGTATTTGAAATCAACAATTTCATCATTTGTTTTTTTTTTCAGGCAAAGCAGAAACCAAAAATGTTAATATGCATTTTCTGTTGTTTTCGTGCTGTAAATGCTTAGTTTTTATTAAAGTTACTGTGTGACCACTGATAATATGAAAAGGTAAACATCCGGTTTATGGGCGGAAATGGGCGCATCTATTAGCATTAGATTACAGAGGTCGTAGTTTGTTCCTTACAGATGTACGGTTTTGCCTCTTAATTATTTAGCCGCAGTTTTGTACAAATAATAATTTGTTCATGGTATTTTTTTTTTAAATTTTAACTATTTTTGATTCATATTCTCACTTTAAAAATTAATTGATATAGTTTTTTCAACATAACTTTGAGCTTACCATTTTGCTTTTACATTACCGGACGAAATGAATACATTTTATTTTCTTTTTGTTGTTTCCATAGAAACGCGTTTTTTCTCCCCCCCCCCATTTTCAAAGTTAGAGAATGCAATAAAGTAATAAGGCACAAGTGACATGATAAAACGCGTGCATCAACATACCATAACTATTTTTTCTTCTCCCCTTCTAGATTCATTCAAATGAAATCGTCTTACTTGGCCGATTGCCTATTCCATACATTTCGTAGACAGACCATAAGTACAGTATAAACTCGTTTATTCGGACAACCTGGGACCAAAGGCAATCTGGATAATCGAAAATCCGGATAATAAGCAAAACACATTTTTAAATAAGTAGACTTTTTTTTTGGCAGCAAAACACAATGTTTTGTTACAAAAACATTTTGCATTGTTTCGCGCAAATTCCTCACTTATTGTTCAGCTGCAGTGATATCGGATTGATGCTCCAAGTATGCCATATTGTTTGTAAGATAAGTACTATACTTCATTGTACGTTCTATGCATGATTTGTACGGTTAATCAAAACAAAAACCGAATTTTTGGCGTATTTACAGTTCTGTTCTTGCAATCATAATTCAAAATTATTGTTTGAGTAAATAGGTTCTGGTGGGGTAAAGTGGTCATAAAATCGTAGGTTTTCAACTTAGGTGAATATTAAATATAATAAATTCTTTAAACACATACTTTTTCTGTTTTTATTTTACATTGCATTATTAAAGAACACGGTAAATTGAGTTTTAGGAAAATAAATATTGATTTAAATAGCTTTATAACACTCCCTTTTCCCTTTGTATTTATAACCACTTAACCCCATGGGGTGGGGGAAAGTGGTCATAGCCTGGGGTAAAGTGGTCATAGTTAAAACTAGATGCAAAACCATTATAATCAACCTTAATATTTGTATATTTCGGTAATTTTTATAGTTACAAGTGTATGCACAAGCAAATGTGTGTATACACGAGTATATACGTGTCGTGTAAACATTAATAAACATGTTTATATATGAGTAGATACATGTATGCATCAGATACATGCACGCACGTGCCTACTCTAGTCTATACGTTTATACACGAGTATATAAGCATGTATACGTGATTACCTACAGGAGTGTATACTTGTCTACACGAGTATATACGTGTCACGTGTATGTACTTGTATATACGCGTGTAAACGAAAATCATATGAGTGTATGCACTTGTATCTCGAGTATATACAAGCATACATGAGTATATACGTGTACAGTAGACGTATAAACGCATATATAAATGTACATATACGGGTATACACGAGTTAATTCGTGGATACATTCAGTGCGTGTTTTTACGTGTCTACTCACGTTTTGAAGCACGAGTATGCGTATGTATACGTGCAAAGACGATTATATACCTGTATAGACGTATATACGTACATTTACGTGTATACATCAGTACATGTATGTATACACGAGTATACAAGCTTATATACATGTGTGCCTACAGAGTGAGTCTAAGCTCTTGGGCAAAAATCTAAGGAGTGTGAAAGTGGAGGATAAGAAGCAAAGAATTATAAGGAACTTACGTTCGCTGACGCACTACATGCACACAAAGCCAGAAACTAATGGATGCAAAACAAATCACAAATTTGTTATACTAAGATGATTTTACCCAAGATTTTAGTTTTTAAGAAATATTTAGAGCAGTTGTTAAAAGTTACGGCCTGTAGTAGCTCTAATACAAGCATCGCAACAAAGGCGCAGCAACTGATGAAATTTTTTCAAAAGTCTCGTTATTGCAACAGTGAGTGCTTTGTGATTGCGACGCATGAATTACAGCTGCAAGCCGCGGATTTCATCAATCGCTTTAAAATTTTCTTGAGACCTAAAATATTGTGTAAAATTGTCTTTGTGCAATAAATTTTTGACCTGTTTTGCATCCATCAGTTTCTGGCTTTGCGTGCATGTAGCGCGTCAGTATTGTGTTTGTGAACATATGTTCCTTATGTGATTCTTACTTCTTACCCTCCCTTCTAACACCTTTTAATAATTTGCCCAAAAGTTTAAACTTATCCTGTATACTTGTATATAATATGCTTGTATGTAAGTGTCTACTCGAGTACGTATGCGTATATACTTGTCTAACTGAGTATATAAGTGTTTATATATATATACGAGTATAAGCGAGTGTATACGTGTATAGTCAAATGTATGTCTGTATAGATTAAAAATACTTGCAGATACCCATATACGTATTTATTCGTTTATTTTTGTGAATATGTCTATATACTTGCCTACACGAGTATATGCGTATGCATACGCATATACTCGTATATTTAACCCCATTTACTGTAAAAACAATACATATTAAGTGAATGTAATATTTAATTTATATCTGCCTTATGCTTAATGATTAAGTGACATTAGAAGAACAATACTTGTTAAGCCTAATGTTATGACCACTTTACCCCATCTTACTTAAATTGTTCTAAAAAATTATCTAAAATAGATTCAGCTAACTGCTAATGAGTAAAAGTTCTTGAGACATGTAGGAAGCTTCCTATGCAGTCAATCTGTTCATAATTCTAACAAACAAAATTTCCCAAGGAAGTTAAAAGAGGTGTTTAGACTTTAAAACTTTTCATATTCACACAAAATATTTCTTTTTACCAAATAAAATTTTGCCAATTGTAAAATTTTGTACTCAAAATGTAGTTTCTAACTGCCCTACTTTATAATAAAATTTTCACATTCATTCGAACATTTATTTCCAAACTATAGCCATTTATTTGACGAATGACCACTTTACCCCATTGACCACTTTCCTCCACCAGACCCTATACATATATTTTTAACTTTACAAACGTGATCCGGATAAACTGGACATATGGATAAACGGGGGTTAAATAAACGTGGTTCTACTGTGACTTTATGTCAAATTGAAGTCTGTTTTAAAGGGCCGTCCGAATAGCTGACAGCACCCGGGGCGAAAGTTTCCTGGCGCCCCTCCCCCATACACGCAGAGAAATCAAATCAGTTATATTACAACATCAGTGTATCACACACGTGAAAGAGGGATACTTGCATTTTTTAAATATTAATAATGAAACAATCAGAAGGCTATGGATAATACAAATTAAAACGCAAGCAATGAATCTGTTTCTAATATTTATTATATGTATATTAATACCCCAAAAACTTTTTAAAAAATGGAAATGTTTAAAATCTCAGTATTTATCTCGTAAAATATTACTCCATAAGATAAAAAACAAACAATTAAAACTGAATTAGTTACTCATATTGATCAAACTAAGAACTTGAATAAATAATTTGTTGATAAAAAATGTAGAAGTAAATTGCATTAAAATTAAATTTTGATCTGGTCTCATCCAAAGATTTATTTAAAGAGTTTTTTGGTTCTACTTTTACCAATTTAATACCGGCTTTCATATATGTTAAAAACAAATATCAATTTTTTGTATCAAATTTTTGTAAGTTTCGAGGGAAAGCCCTCCAAAGACTCAGCAACATCGAAAATCGCACAGAATTGCGTTTTTGGAGCTTAAATTTTGATAAATTATAAGCATTAATATGACAAAACATGATCTTACAAATGCATTTTTAAGACTTGAGTTTCAGAAAATATTCGGGCAAGGGTCCCCCATACCGCCTTTCTTGAATATCACACGCAGTGAGTTTTTTAAACGACACAAACAAAAAATTTGAGTGGAAAAACCCCTGAATAGTGCTCAAGTTTTTTGGACCATAATTTTCTAAAATTTTCCAGGGAAGGGTTCAGATCCTCCTTTTCATAAAATCTTCAAAGTTTGTCTAAAATTGCGTTTTTTAAACTTCAATTTCAAAAAACTTAAAGGGGGAGGAGAAATTGATTTCATTCTACGAAAAATCGATCGGGTACAGTCCCAGAGGTCCATCTCTTACCGTTACGTCAATGAGCATGGCCTATAATCGCGTTTTTTAGGCTTCAATTTCTATAAATTTCCGTTGAGATCCCTAGACCGTTTTCCCCCCGTAGCATCAGCAAAGAAAGTCTAAAATTGAGTTTTTAAAATTAAAAGTTTCACCAGGCCCCCTTTTCCTATCTGATCAATTTTTGTTTTCAATGAGCCCCCCCCCCCCCTAAAACTTTTTTCTGGGTATGTAGATCCACACTGGGGCACAATTCCAATAAATTTGGTGGGAACTAAACAAAGGAGAAGAAGTCCTTTTGTATGATTCTGAATAGTTATAATCTCAGAATCTGTATCTGCTTCAATACGATACAAAGAAAAGAATGTTTTGGAGACTGGAAGAGAGGAATATTTTCATGCACTAGGAAAAAATAGAAAATTATTGCAATGATTCTCTGTTTTGTGTGTTTTTGACTCTGCATCTATGAAAAACGAAATGCGAGGGCGCCTGGTGGCACCCCCTCACTTCATAGCGTCCGGGGCGATTGCCCTGCTCGCCCCCCCACCCGTTTGGACGGCCCTGCTGTAGCACACTATAAAATAAGGACTCCTTCAGACGAGGTGGTTAGATGAATCAACAATTCAAACCAGCTGACTTCGTTGCGTTCACACGAGGCAAATTCGTTGAATAAAATTCTCTATTCCAAGAAGTATCAGTTAAGCCTTGGTTTCTTAGGAGCGAACACGCCTAGCGTCGGCGTTGCTCCTCGCCGAGGTGAAAACTAGATTCTTTGCGAATGCGCGCCCTAGCTAAATCGACGTCGTGAATGGCCACGCCGGAATCCATAAAAGCCATGGTTTCTTGGGAGCGAATCGCCGATCTTCGACGTCACTCTTAGCCGCAATGCTGAATTAGTTGTATCGATGACGCGCCATAGCGCGTAAATGACCCTGGATGCGTTAAAAGGATTTGATTTCTTTAAACATGACGCTTCCTGCAGGACGCGATTTTTCCCTACTGATTCTTTATTCAAAGTGTTTGATAGTTAAACCAGAGTGGAATGGAATTCATTTTCTTTTGGATAGATAAAACCAGAAGTTTAAAATGATCATTAGTCAATAGCTATACCACTTAAAGGCCTATAATATGAATAAAGAGGAACATAAAAGTGCTATTAGCATCGTTGGTGCTCAGAAGTAAAGACAAAAATATCAAATTCGTAAAAAATGGGGAGGGCAGTAAACGCAATCCGCAAATCAAGACTTCCACAATGTGCTCCTTATCAGGAGTTTAGCGCGAGTTTTGAGTTGAAATTTATTCCTTACACCTCCTACACACAAGGCGGCTAGTTGAATACCTTTTCGAAACAGCTACCTGTCAACTAGTTAACTGGCGTTTTTCCTTGTGTTCACATCAGTCAACTTACTACCAAAAGGAACGACCTTGAGGGTCACAAATTTGGACTAAATTCAAAATATAGGTCAATTCTCACTACGTATGAACTCAGGTGACGCGGTTTGACGGCATACGATCTAGTTCGGCTGCAATGGGGGTCCAAAGTTGATAATTTGGATCCAGAAATGCAATGGAGTTTTCTTTACAACTACCATTTTTACCTATTTTTCTGCTATTGTACTGCAGTCTGAGCCATTTGCATGCACTTACCTTAGAATTATTTACGTTGAATACTAATTTTTAATAAGTGGTTCAAAACTGGGTACTACTTTTAATTTCAATAACTTAAATGCCAACATAACATAGTCACAGAATATTTTTCGTTTTATATTAGTCGTCTGCTAGTAAAAAAGAATTTATCGTTTGATAATAAAAAAAACATTTACTTCAACTGGATATTTATCGTCTGATAGCAAAGATATTCCACAATGATAAGCAAAAAATTGGAGAAGAGAAAAATGTGTGTGTTATTGTGCATGGTCCATAAAAACACGCAAATGCAAGATTGTTTTGACTTTTTAAGTAACTTAAATACAAATACAAATACAAATGTGACGACCAGCAACAGGCTCTGGGCCCAGCTAGGCTGGTCCTAGTCAATTAATTAGTCCCCAATGAAGATCAATGGCCCTCTTAAAGCTATCCACTCCCTTGCTCATTACCGCCTCTTCCGGTAAGCTATTCCAAGTGCCCACGACCCTGCTAAAGTAGTAGTTTTTCCTAATTTCCAAGTTAGCCTGAGATTTAAATAGCTTAAAACAATGACCCCTTGTCCTGCTTTCCCCGCAAAAATTTAATCCATTTACATCTTTCATTTTGATAAATTTAAATAACTGAATCATGTCCCCTCTGACTCTCCTTTGCTCCAGGCTATACATGTTAAGCCTATTAAGTCTGGTATCATAATCTAAATCTGAGAGTCCCTTTACTAATTTAGTTACCCTTCTTTGAACCCTTTCCAATACAAAAATATCTTTCTTCAGATAAGGCGACCAAAACTGAACAGCATACTCCAAATGAGGTCTTACTAAACTCCTATATAAAGGCAGAAGAACTTTCTTAGATTTGTTTGAAATAGATCTATTGATGAACCCAAGCATTTTGTTGGCTTTGTTACTAGCAATACTGCACTGTTGACTAAACTTGAAGTCCTGATTTATAAAGACACCCAGATCCATAACATTTTCTGCCTGATTTATGACTGAACCCTGTAAACGATGTCTCATACGCTTATTTCCATGACCTAAGTGTAGCACTTGACATTTCCCTACATTAACTGCCATACCCCATTTATCTGCCCACTTAGTAATGTGATCTAAATCCTCTTGCAGCTGTTTTACTTGTTCTTCATTTTCGACAATCCCCATAACGTTTACATCGTCAGCAAAACAATTCATGCTTCCAGAAATATTTTCATTGATGTCATTCATAAATATAATAAACAAAAGAGGCCCTAAAACTGATCCCTGAGGAACCCCACTTAAAACATCACTCCAATTAGAATGATTTCCTCTCACAACTACTCTTTGCTTCCTACCAGTAAGCCAATTTCTAACCCAAAGTAAAGTTTTTCCTCCTATTCCAATGTCAGCTAACTTGCTGAGAAGAGCAACATGCGGTACCTTGTCAAAAGCTTTTTGAAAATCAATATAAACAACATCCACACATTTTTTGTTATCTAAAGCTGAGGTAACCTTGTCGTAGAAATGCAATAAATTAGTAGTACAGGATTTACCTTTCCTGAAACCATAATGCTCATTAGTAAATAAGTGCCCTCCCATCCACTCGTTGTACTAACAAAAATGGCCAAATGTGTTGGGAGAACGAACATAGTGCTTAAGTCTGAAAATCCAATGGAAACGCCATTGCTCTGGCATTTCTGGGGCCAAATTAGCAACTTTGGACCCTCATTGATGCCAAACTGGGACCTATGCAGGTCAAACTGCTTTACCTGAGCTCATATCTAGTGGAAAGGAATCTATATCTAGAAATTTGTCCAAATCCATGACCCTCAAGATCGTGCTATTTGGTCGTTAGTTGAATCATTTTTTCTTCAGATAAACCTAATTTATTCGAGCAGCAACGACGCTTTTAAAACTGACCCGAGTTGACTCAACTAGTTTACTCGTGTGTAGAGCGAACGCTTGCATATGTGCCAACGAGTTTCATCATTTAAGAAGTAGATTTAATTCATCGAGATGAGAATGATTATGGCACATGTGCCTGGAGATGCCCGATGAAATGATTGTCGTGTAAAAGTTGCCGGGCGATTCCTTCGTTTTTCTTAAGCATTGGTTTCCTAGAAGCGAACACGCTTAGCGTCGGCGTCGTTCCTCGCCGAGGCGAAAACTTGATTCTTCTGCTCATGCGCGCCCGAGCCAATTCGGCGTTCTGAGTGGTCACGTGGTGGCCCCAAGGTCACGTGACCCCAAGTCACATGACTCAACAACAACGAATGGTTGGCACGTTTGGCTTGAAACAAGCGAAAGAAACCTGATTTCTTCCAATGCTTTGCTTTAAAATGTGTCACGTGATTTCGGATTTGGCTTCATAAATCATGCATCTTGGTCTTCTCTCTCTCCATTTTATCACTTCTCAATGATAACCGCCCGTTCGACAGTTGATTCAACTGAGTTGCTTCGTATGTAGCGGAACTTAATGTGAACAAACAACGACGCTTCACGAAAAACAAATAAATAAATATATAAAAATAAAATACTGCTAACGCTCGGTTGTAGCAACCGAGCTCTCATGTTTTCAACGGAAAAGGATTTTTCGACGGACGAATTCCAACAATGCAGAGGTGAGCTATATCATAACAAGCTTACCGGCCATTCTTGTCCATAGACAAAGATTTCACTTCGAGCAATATCCACTCGGTTCCATGTCAATGCCAATCGTAACTGGTCAGGAGCCGGCATATGATGACCTGAAATAAAAATTTTCATCATATTGAACTCACAATTTAATCATATAGGTAGCAATACAGTCAAACACAAACTCGACGGAACGTTAAAATTTTTCGTGTCAACCGAATTTTGCATTTATGTGTGTAAATTTTTTTTTTTGGTGCTCATAAACTATAATAACCAAAATACATTTATAAAGGAATGTACGCAAGCATTTACATTTCTATTTTTTGTAAGAAACCTGAACACATTAATATTTCTATACTCTTTTCTTTATTTTCTACTTTTTATTTTCTTCTTTCTGTGAGCAATCACGAATTGCTAATTATCCTCACTTGACCAAAGTTGATGTCGCTCTGATTTTTCTGATAGTCATGACGACGAAAACAAGCTTACTCGTTGTTTTAATATTTATTAAGAGAAAAGGTTTTCATCGCCATGCTTACAAATCGTTTGCGTTCATTCAAGTCATAACTTAACCAGATTTTACTTTTAAAAAGAAGAGGGGGTTTAGTGGGGGAGAGGAGTTTACAAGTTTTCAGGAAAAAGAACACAGATGAAATTAAAAAGTAAAACTTCCATCTAAATACAAAATTTCCAGATTATTCACTCTCATTATTTAAAATTGATAAGAAAAAAATACATGGCGTTATACACTGTAAATAATTTTTATGATAAGTATACTGGTGGATATCGACCATAAAACCTATATCTTTATTACTGCATCTTTTTCAGCATTTCTTTTTTTTTTATGGATGTACTCACATTACCTATTCTAGAAAATCACCAGTCATAATATGACGGATGCAAATTTCTTGGCCATTTCCCTTTAAATCCATTTGTAGAAACAAGAAACTTAACGAGTACGCTCCTATCGCAATTCGTATATACGAAAAACATAATTTGAACTGAAGACATTAATAATCAAATGAATCCTGGATAGTGGATAATTCTTTTTTTTTTCTGTTTTTGCCTTAAAAGATAGGGTCTTTAAATGACAGGGATCATACTAAAACTGTTTCAGAAGTTTGGGCTTGCAAGAATTTTTAGTCAAAAATGTGTTTCCCCTAGCATAATCGATGTAGCAGCAAGAGTCGAAAGCTGTTGCTTCTGCTGGACAACCAAGGTAGCACATTTAACACTTAAACGTTTCGTACACATTTAAAAATAATTGTCACAACGTCAGAAGCCATTTTCATATGTTTATAAAGCGAAGTGTTAATGTGGTGAGCATTTGTACTATCAAATGCACAGCAAGGGAGGAATCCCGAATCAATAACCAAGTTCAAATTGGTTACAACAATTCTTTAAAAAAAAGAAACAACTTTATTTCTGCGAGGCGGCATGGTTAAGTAGCAGTTTTACAAGACAATTAAAATTGCAACACTACATCTTTTATAAAATTTACAACTACCCTTCCGCTGGATTACTAAAATCAAGAAATAACGCCTATTATTAGATACAATACATTTTAACATAAAAACTGAACTTCAAACATATTACAATAGCATTAGCATAGCACAACAAAATAACACAATTGCACAAATTAAAAGATCGTACGTAAGTCATAAAAAAAACCACACAAGAGATGGGGAAATCCTTTGAAAGAAAGCATCAAATACAAAATATCCAAATGCAGTAAAAACGAACGAATGTGAGGTATTATCTTGATTCAAAAGCACTTGCGTAGACGAAACGTTTTGAGAATCCGCCAGCAGCCGGTATATCACCAAATTCTAAATCCCTCTACTATTTTTACGGGTCACTCAGCTTAAATTTCCAATCATCACGGGTGCATTCGAAAAAAGGACAAGCGTTCGGAAACGTTTGCGGTGGAACCGGTGGCGTCAACTAACCGTTTAGGGAAACGCTGCTGTCACTCTCTAGCCGGTTCACAACAAACTTTTCGACCCGGTAAATCTCCACTTTGCCTCCACAAATAACTAATTGAAAAATTCCCCGTTTGCATGTAAAAAGAGGTCGTAGGTTCTTCCATTGTACCAGAGAAAGTGGTTTTTACCCAGCATCCTTAGCGGCTAGTAGAAGAACTTGTTTCGCGTAATACATTCTGGGTAAAAACACCGCTTTCACTCCAGAAGCTAGCAGGAGTAGAAAGATTCCACATAAACCCCTCAAAAAACCGGAATGCGGTGAAAAGCAGGTTTTTTCCGGGGTCGAAAGTGTCCATGGAAACAGCCCTTCTGGCGATCGAGCCGGTAGCAACCTGTCCCACCGCCGTCTCGACGCGGTTAGCGAGATCACAAAGTGTGTGTTAGTTTCATGTGTTAATCATAACGCAATTGACTTTCCTATCACGAAAGGTACGCTTTAATTGGCGCGTCGTTTGCTGATGAAATAGAATTACGGCGCTGCAACCACGTGCGTTTGGAAACACAGCTGTTCCAGTTCCACTAGGCTCCCCAGAGAAATTCCAGATACGTCATAACCACACCGGACTAACCACACGGTGTAGCCGGTGGGTTGTTTCTGAACGCAGCCCAGATTTGTTCATTTTGCTCTCGGACCCAATTCAACTTGCACATGAGGACTTCACTTCCGATACCGCCATAGAAGAAAATTCACTCAGAAGACGCTGGGCGTATCTTTGTTAGCTTAAGCAATATCGAGACCTCACAACTTTACGTTGACCACTTATCTGCTGCTAACTCTCATAAGGGCCATCTTTACATTCACCGCTGGCTATTATTGAACTTGAGCAGAACTTTGAGTGGCAGTATCGGCCACGCACGCAAGGAGATGGTGATATATGTAAAAACCGCTTCAAACTCATTCTTTCTTTCTTTTTGGTGCTTATTGCACAGGTTTGTTTTGATGATGACTACAATCTAAGAGAGTGTCTTGCCTCCCTTACGAATGAAACATTTCAAATTTTATTCTCAGGACAATACAAATGAAAGATTTACAATGCATGAGAGAATGGAAGAACACCCAAGGCTACAGGCAGGAATCGAACAGGCGCGTCTCTGCTTACAAAGCAGTTGGCGAAACCACTCATTTCCAACTGTTGCCATTACGCTTTTGGGAAGTACATTAAGCTAAATATATATTTTCACATTTTATTTCTACATAAATTCAGCGCTTCCAAAATGATTCCTTATAGTAAATAATGGCAACTTTTCAACATTGAAACAACAACGATGCACTAATTATACAATAAACTTCTCGCTTCAAAAATTTAAACAATAGAGATAAAACTTCCAAATATCAACAATCTAAAATTTCAACATAGTTTGTTAAGACTGTTTAAGTTACATTCCCTAAAGAAATAACGACGAAGAAGCGTTTTCTTTAATTTCAATTATTAACGACGAACCGTGTTGGATCATGGGGAATTCTATGCTGAAATGGATAGCCTTTAGTTTTAGAGGTTAGTTAATGACCGCTAATTTCACGCCGTTTGAGTATGCTAATGCACCTAAAACATCTATTATGCAAGTAACGTGGAGAAGGTTTACTGGTAAATATAAGCCAAGTTCTGCATAATGAATTGGTGTCTGAAGATAGGTGATTTTTTTAAAAAGTGTTTTTTGTCAAAGAAAAACGTAGTATGCTATTGAAAAAACTTGCAGTAAATGTAAACGCATAAATAAAATTTGTAAATAATGCAATAGAAATAAAAGGTATTGGTGTTTTTTTGGTGTTTCTTTGATTGAATGGGGTCACCTTGTTTTACTTTAACACAATGTTTATCAACCTATTTTGTCCCATCGACCTGTAAATGTAAAAATATTTCGACGGCGAGTCAGTTTTTCTGTCGTTCTTTTTTTTCTTTTTCTTTTTTCTTGACAGCTGCGCATTAATGAACGACACCAAACTTTCGAAGAAATTGTTTTTAAGCACGATGAACTTGTCTAAAATTACCGTTTAAATCTTTTGCGTTACTCATGTTTGATTAATTCTAATGTATAGACATAATGAAAAGAAAAAAAATTGCTAAAGATTAAAAAGTTTAAAAAACAGCTGGCGAAGAATTTAACGTTATAGAAAAGTAAAAAAAAAAAAAAAAAACAGACACAAAATATGTTTATTTTATTAAGAACTTCAGTTTAAAATCATTTGACATACGTTATCATACCCTGTATGAAGCTTTAAAGCATTGTATAATAAGAATAATCTTTACATAATAAAATATTATTTGAGCTATGTAATCTTAAGTTTTTTTTTTCTTGCCTATCCAGTGATCAGAACTTGCTATGAAACTTTACAATTTTACAGTGAGCAGGGTTATAGTTTTGGGGAAAAAATATTTTCTTATTCATACATTGTTATACAATTAAAAGTGACACAGAATACTGCTTTGGAAATGTAATGCGCAGCGTCTGCAGAAATTTGTTTCTGAGGTATTAGAAGAAACGCGTTTTGGATTCCCCACAAATAAGAGGGAAATTTTCGAATTTTACTTTTTTTTCGCGCTTGCACAATGAAGCTAACGTACAATAGCTGACAAAAATGTAACAAAAAAAAAAAAAAAAAGGAAATGCAGATACTGCGTTTTACTTTTACACGGCAGTATAGGTTTCAAACCTTTCAATGTAATTGGTTTCCTTTTTCTGCTTCACATCAATTATTCTTTGAAATGAGATGATATTCCTGTTTTTTTTTCTACTTTTTTATATTTTTTTAATCTTGTTCATACGTACCCCAGGCTTTTTAACATGTGCCCCCTTCATACGGGCACGCAAGAAAACTTAAAGACATTTTTATAAAAATACCATAAAGAAAAAAATAATATTTAAAAAAAAATCTTTAAAAAATCCATGACAGAAAAAAAATTGTTCAATCATGGGGACAATTTTTCTCTGAAAAATTGATAATTTTTGACAAACAAAAAACTGAAAAAAAAAAAAATGTTCATATGAACCTCTTTCCTTACTATTCAGAATGGGGTTGTTTCTGTTGGTATATTTTGATTCCGGGCATTGGTTTAAAATCTTCAAGAAGAAGAATATTATTGCCTTATGTATGCAAATTAGTTTCCTCATAAAAGAAGAGGCAATTCTGTGTTTTGTTAGGATTGAGATTCTGAATTGTTTTTATGCTGTCTTTTATTCAAGCTGTACTTGTTTTTAATAAATATGCTACTGTTGTGTAATTTGGTTTTTTTTTACTTTGGCGGCACTCCACTGGTGCTCTGAGTGCTAACGCTTGCTAACTTCCGCGTTTCCAGCTTATGGTATTTCAGAAGCGAATGAAATGTTGCGCTCTACGCTTTTTATCAACCATATCGTTGCCTGTACATGGGAGTAATGATGCAAATTAAATATTGTGCTCTGCGCTAATGGCATCAGTGAATCGCATTTGATCACTTGTGATGTCATGTGCAGAAGCGTAAAAAATGAAGTTGGATCTGCGCACCGAATAAGATATATATATTTTTTAAATGTTAAACTTTGTCAAGTTATTTAAAAAATTCTCAGATCCTATTTTTATAAACGTGCGCTTTCAGAAAAAAAAAGTACTTTTAAAATTTCAGAAATGATTCCACTACTGCAAATTTTAAATTATAAGCTTTCAAGATACTTCAAACAGTTTTAAGTACTCTAACAAATACTCCATTTCTGTTTGAAACAGAGCTTCCTAAATGCTTTGTCTAGGTATATTCTACTGCAAAACGTGCTAATGCAACATAACATTCTACTATAATCAACGTTAAAACTGCAATTGTCTCTCCGTCCACTGCGACTTCTATTAAAGTAATCCAAATCTCCCCATTTTGAGCCCTGGGAGTTAATCATTTCGCGTTTTCATTTCATAGCGTCGGCATAGTTTTCTTCATCGCGCTGACAACAATTCGAATGTTTGTTAGAGGATTCCTATAATATTTGCGTAATTTATTGATACCATTGTGGGGCAATTTCTTTGTGTAACAGGCGATTGTTGTATATTCTCAGGAGAAGAACGGAGAGAAGTATTGTCTCTTCAACTGCTATAAAGTGGAAATGAATACAATGCTCTATGCATTTGCAAACGAGAAATTTGTATGCATATATTTGCACCTTATTCATGGGATTTTAAACTTTGGCATTTAACTGTTTTACTGGGTGTCTGAAAAATGCACGACATATTTTTAAAAATCATAAAAAGCAACAAATTGTCGTAGAGATATACCAGTGGTGTCACTACGGGGGGGGGGGGGGTCCGCTCCGAGTTTCACCCGTCTGGGGGTGACGTCCAAAGTGGAATTTTAAGTTTTTAGCTTCATATTTTCTGAAAAATATGAAGCTAAAATGCATTTTTTAAGACTACAAATTTGGAAAATTTCCGGGGGACCCTCCCCTCCCTCGGAGTTCCTCACATCGTGGAGTGAATACTATGCTTAGGATTAGGTTCATATTGTCAATACTTAGACTGACAATTGTATAAATTTCATGTTTACATAGAAAAGTAAAACCTTTTTTTTCTTGCGTTTATGTGTGTGAGGGGGGGGGGGGGGTTGGGTAACACCGCAAATTACCGACCCGGGTGTCAACCACGCTAAGTACACCACTGTATATGCGGTTTGCGCCAAAATACTTCAAAGGTTTAAGAATTTTTATGACATTGTAAAAAAGTATAATTCGCTGTATCGTCACAGTAAGAAAAACAAACGTAGTATGAGGTGTTTAATCATTTCATTAAACTGAAAGCAATATCTTTCATTACTCGAGTTCAATGTGTGCACCGTTTGTTTACCTGGAATGAACTTGAGTACCGTTGAGATGCAGTTCGAAAACATACGGTGCACACATTAATTTCTGGTAATTTAAGTTATTAAAGTTATTGCTTTTATTTTTTTTCACTTTTTTACGATGTCATTGAAAATTCCTGAACTTGTGAAGCATTATGGCGCAAACTGAAAATTTATACGACAATTTTTTTCCTTTTCAATGAATTTTCAAATTATGTCGAGACTTTTCAAACACCCTGCATATTCCAGTATGACAAACCATTATGTGTCCTAATATAAGGTATCAATTTTCTTAAAAGTGTTTTATATTAAAAAATATTGGTTTGTACGCGTTGTGGGGTTGATCATACGGTCACACCAGCATCACGTACAAATCATTATTTTCAAAGTACAATTTTTTTCAGAAAGTTGATACCGGTTCCTTACATTTGAATACTATATTATAATCAAAAGTCAAAGTTTAAAAGTCTGGGAATGAAGTGCAAATATATGCGTAAAACTGTTACAGTCATGTATATGGATTGAGCAAGAAATAGGTTTTCGGTAGAAGTGGTGCTGACTAAAATTTAGAAGGTGAAAATTACATGAAACGAGAAAGATTTGTCGTGCAGGTATTTTTTTATTGATGATTCTTCGTTAGTTTTTGAATTTTTAACAGCAAAACTAATTTTTTGACTATATTATTCGAAGTAAAGGTGAGGATAGGGGGCTTTTTCTGGTAGCATGGGGTGCGTAGAAAAAATATTTATTAGTTGCAATCTTTTTTCCAGTCGCTAGTTTTCTAACCAAAATATAGCAACCAAACAACATTTTTGCTATCAAATTTCTACTAAAACATAAAAACTATCAGGTTGAAAAAAAGTTGTAATTTTTGTCAACGCAGGTGTTATTGGAGAAAGGGATCATTAGGTAAATTATCAAGGGCAACCATATGCAAAATTTTAAGGGGGGGGGGCTCAGATAATTTCTATCATGGTTTAGCTGGATATTTTCCCCATAGAAACTGATTTCAGTACAGATGAGAGTTATTAAAATTTGACATTTTTAATATCTTATTCATTAACTAGCCGCCTGCGGCGACCAGCTGGTTCGCCTTCTATTACGCCATTCACCTTTCTATGTAAGCAGCCACCTACGGCGGCTGTTTGGCTAACTTGTCATTTACCATTTTAATTCAAGTTTGCCGCCTTTGGCGGCTGTTTAAATAAATATGGCAGCAGTATTAATCAATCCATCTCTATCTTTTTTTGTGCCATTCACATTTTTACGCCAAGATTGACGCCTTCGGCGGCTATCTACCTTTACGATCTATCTCTAATATTTCTTATCCATCTCTATTTATTTTAACCTCCCAGCTCATCTTTTCCTAATAAAAACAAAGATCACTCAAAAAACCGCTTTTTTTTATTTTAAGTAAAGCACAAAAAAAGTTATCTCCAAAATTCCCCGTACTGTGCCAAAAGTAACAAGGTAAAGTAAGTGACAAAGAAAAAAAAATCTCGCTGTTTTTAGTGACTTAAATGCGCACAACTATGAAATGTAACGTAATATAGGTACAACAAAACGTCCAGCTTGGGGGGGGGGGGAATGAAAAAAGAAATAAATGCAATCCGTAAATAAAACAAAAAAAAAAGGAAAGAAAAAAAGCAAGCACTGCCGGAAAAACACGTGGTCATCACGTCATAAAATTTGAAGCAAGCTATATAGTAAAAAAAAAAAAAAAAAAAAGATTAACATTGTTTGCGATTAAAATTCCGTCGTAAATACCGAATCGAAATCCAAGTAGTGACGTCAGAGCCATAGAAGATTGAAGAATGCTTTTTTCGACTGATGCGTGGAAAGACATGATGTGTTCAGCATTAAAAAAACTGTAAAAAAAAATATTGCGTATTTTTAAGACCTTATTTCTTCTGAAGAGGGCGAAATGTTTTTACTACTACCAACTTAATTTTTAGAAATGAGGCTTTGATACTTCTCGCAGGAAGATATTAGAAAAATATAAACCCCAGAAAAAAATGCAAAATAAAGGTTTTTTTCAAAAATTTATAAAAAATATGAAAATTGCTCTATTTTCAAAATTTTTTTGTTCATCATATTTAAAATTAAATTTCCGACCCTATAGTACAAAAAATATTTGTGTGGCGATATTGGTTCAGGGTCTGTGAGGTTAAAAGTACTAAAAAGTGCTAAAAATCACATAAAACATTAAATAACTTTTTTTATATTTAAAATATCGAAAATCGAAGCCCGAGGTGCACAACTTCAGCAAAAACTACACCTGTATACAAAATTTCATCTTTCTAGGCCTTACCGTTTTCCCGGGATACGCGCCACACACACAAACATCTTATTTTATTATATGTATAGATGGATGGAGAAGAAATGCTTTTACTTTTTTGCAAAGAAAAAAGTACTAAAAGCAAAGAAGTTGTAATTTCAAAGGGGGGGGGGGGGGGAACTTGAGCCCCCATTTGCCAATCCATATGGGCGCCCTTGTGAATTATTCTAAAATTTTTGGTTGCGATGTGTCGAGCAGCGGCCACTAATCTTGATCTTAATGCCAAGCACTATTTTGTGGAAGCTTTACACGACGAATTCATGTCTTGAACAGGAACTGTAAAATTTCTTTGAAAAGCAGTGTAATAAAGTACTGACAGATCAACATTATTCACGAGAGAAAGAAAAATGTTTTGGTGAACATTGATGTTAATATAAAATATTACAATGAAAAACTCCGTACTTTAGTTTCAGCGGAAACCGTATAAGCAAGCTTTACAACAAAGCTCAAGAAGTGCAATAGACGAAAAAAAAAGAGGAAGAAAATTGAAAAGTTTGAAGATACAGAGCTTTACCTTCCCACTACGTAATAGATCTCGCATATCAATAAAACAAACTTTTTTACAGATTGTTGTTAATATTCAATCGTTAATGTTTGCAAATCTAATTAAGTGGTTCTAATTTATATATACAAGTAAACTTAAGCAGTCTGGTTTCTGCAATGAAAATCCTTAAACAACATATTTAGAATCAATACAAATCTTTAAAGTTAATTTGCTTTAAACTCCGAAAATAAAACGAGCTCTTTAGAAAACTGAAAGCATATCATCTGAAAATTAATTTGAATGAATGAGAAAATGCCCCATCTAGACTTTCGTAGCAGACACTCCAGCTAGGCAACGTAGTGACAATTCACAGAGGCACTGGATTAAACCCTGAACCCATTCAACTAATTTCTGAGGCATCTAATTATGTAATTAGCTAAATGACCGCCATTAGACTTTACGATATATCTCTGCTGCTGCAGTGTTCCACTTGTTTGAAGCGCCAAGTAGTGTCCCCGGACGCGTAATGAGTCATTTTATGGGTATGTAAACGAAGTACATTTTCTTTTCAAAACAGAATCATGAATTTTAGCAGGAGTCAAATTTATTAATATTTTTAGAAATTTATTTAGTACAAAATCAAGCTGACACAAGTATGTTAAGTGGCAAAGTTTTACAAAAATTGATTCTCGTAGCGTTTTGTATTTTCGTAATCTCTTAATCAGTAGTGCTCAATCTTTTTTTTCCCGAGGGCCGCATCTGATACCAAGATGAATATATGGGCCAGAAAACATAAAAATTAAAAATATATTTAAATATTTTCATGGACAACATGAGAAACGAGAACGAGTTCCTAACTATTCGAACGTTAGAACGGTTTTCTAACTACTCGGCTTCAAATTTGCAACAATCATTCGCAGCCTGGCACAGCAGTATTTTCTTCAGCAGCCTGCGACGCAAATTAAGAACCCAAAAACAATCAGGGGGAAAATCCGACTCCGACATTAGATTAATAATAAAATCTAAAACAGGCTTCGTGAAAAACTTAAAAACAAGATGCTAAGCTTAAACACTACAAGCTAATCGCAGAAAATACGGTACAAATTCTTGTTTGCAGAAATTGAAGAATCTTATTTTTCTCTCTCAACCAAGAAATAGTCTGCAGACTTTGTCAGAAATCTTCGATGCACCTCGCAGCGTCACGGTGTTTCTGCTGCCGGGATTCCTAGTACCGAATGATGACTGTCTTGTTTTGGAAGGTTCCAGAATATATTTCTCGATTCGCAACATTGATCATAACAAAGGGCCACGTGAGTACGACATTAGATTGAAAATTAAATAGCTTCGAGAAATATGTACTTAAATACAAGATGCTAAGCTTAAAAACTATAAGTTCATTCTAATCGCAGAAAATACGGTACAAATTCTTGTTTGCCGAAGTTGAAGAATAATTTTTTAACCGACGAAAAAACCGCGGAAGTTCTCAAGTCGACCCGTATATATATATATACAGGTAGTTATCAAAATAATGGAAACACCTGTGAATAAAAGTGACATTTTTGACTGTACTTCGTAAGTAATAAAGAATAAGACTAGATGTCTGGCTTTTTTATAAGTAGCAATGTACATATTCAGTTAGTATATGGTGACTCAATTGAAGCTCTGGAAGTCTTGAATTTTTTTCAAGCGCGTGAAATGTCGGACCTCTTTAATTTTAAAAGAGGCCAAATTGTTGGAGCACGTCTAGCTAGAGGAAGTGTAACTGAAGCATTTCAACTTTTTGGCGTTTCTACAGGTACAGTATCTAAAGTCATGACAGCATACGCACAGCACGGTAAGACAAGCTCAGGAAAGCAAAATAGTTGATGGAAAAAGAAGCTCAGTGAAAGAAACCGACGCGTATTGAAGCGGATTGTAGTATCTAAAAAACGAGCAATAGCAGCAAAATTGACCACAGTACTCAATCACCATCTGGGTTCACCAGTGTGAGTAATTACAGTCAAAAGGCATCTTTATTGACAGAATATTTACGGCAGAGTTGCGATTTCCAACACCACACTTGTCTCAGTGTTTCCATTATTTTGATAACTACCTGTATGTATATTTTTTTTATGCATCACCACGTATAACCTTTTACAGAATAGTATGATTTGGATAATTCTTTTTTATTAGAAAGGGTATACCCCGAAGTTGGTCCCATAGAAATTTGAAAAAAAAAAAAAAAAAAATCCTATTCTAAGGGTGGGGAAAAGGGGGGTGATTTGTTGTTCACTCACAGATTATTTAATGCTGCGTTGGGTATCACAAAAAAAAAAAAAAAAAAAAAAAAAAAAAAAAAAAAAAACCTCACGACGAATGAGCTTTAGACTTCAGACCTGTCTGTCTTTCGTGTGTACTGTCGTGGGCAGGTAAACGGCAGTATCTGTAGAAATGAGTTTTCGAGATATTTGAAGAAATGTGTGTGAGATTCAATACTAACAATAGGAAAATGTTTTAATTAGACCTTTTTTTCAGCGGAAAACCAAATAAGCAAGCTTGTACAACAAAGCTAACGTACAATAGATGACAAAAATGCAAAAAATTAAAAGATTGCTGTTACTGCCCTTTACCTACCCACGGCAGTGTAAACCTCTCAATCTCTGGTATTTGTGATTAGGATTAGTTTTTAGTGCCAGTCGTTTAAAATATTTTATATTCAGGATTTGAATGAAAAATAGGGTGAAGTTAAGTGATGTTGACATACTATTATTGAATTATATTTACACTAAAAAGAATGAAATATAAATTTTTAAATAAAAAAAATAGAACCGACTTCAAAAACTGCAGCTGGAAATCGCTCTAAAAAGTAAAAATTACTTCCTTCTTTGAAGAGCATCTATACTACTTTTTAAATACAAATTTTGAAGTCGGCGCAAAAACAGTAGATAAATTCATAATCTTACTACTATTATATATGCGAAAGTTTGTCTGTATGGATGTATGGATGTATGGATGTTTGGATGTATGGATGTTTGTTACTCTTTCACGCAAAAACTACTGAACGGATTTTGATAAAACTTTACAATAATATAGCTTATGCATCAGAATAACACATAGGGTAGTTTTCGTCCCGTTATGGGGGGCAAAACCCCCCTTAGGGGAGCAATAAAATACAATTTTCGTATAAATTCTCTAATATAGGGATGAAAAAATACTTGCACATGTTTACATTATATGTCCATCGAAAGCTCTGATTTTTCTGCTGAAGATGGCACTTATTCGAAATTTCTAAGTAGAATAAAAAACGAGTTACGAGCTTTTTAGTTCCATGTTCGAAGGCTTTCCTCAACTTAATACAGTATTTAGTGTATCATCTCAACTCCCTGTCGATAGCGGCAATTGTTGTATTATCTTTGTTTTTCGTGACTGTTCAAGGCTTTTCTCAAGTCAAATCTTGAAGTAAGATTTTTGCACAAGATTGGCAAATAATACATGATTTGGCTGATAATTTTCCATTTAAACAGAACTTTAATGTAATTAATGGTTTTTATTATTATTTATGCTGATTGAACACTTACTCATTATCCAATCAACCAGCAGATCGCCAAAATTTTTGCGGAAATATTTCCGTAGCTGATGCATTTGGCAGTTTTTTTCAATGTCGCTGTTTTTGAAGCCGAAGACTACGTCATAATGTTTCTCAGTTTTCACCATGTAAACAAAATATCGCCAATCCAAGAATCTTTAAAAAACTTTTTTTACTGTGTTAAATAATCCAGCAACTAAATTAGGCAAATCCATAAACAGCACAAAAACTTCCATTAATTTTTCCTTTTTGCACAATTTCAAACAATCGCCAAATTTTACTACTTATTTTGGAAACATTTCGGATGAAACTCTTTAGCGCCATTTTATGGTAACCAAAAGTATCTCAGCACCTGGCGATAATATCTTTGTAACGAAAATTAATAGATCGTTTTACAAAGTAAGGAAAGAAGGAGGGAGCATCATCGAGGGTATTCCAAAACGATTCCCGCAAATTCGGTAAAATCGCACCAAGAGCCCACATTGATTGAAATTTCCCAAAATAACTAAAGCAAGTGTAAGGGGATTACGAGCAACGTCAATAGCAATACAGAGAAGGTTTTAGACTCCATGTTAAAAAAAAAGAGTATCAACAAATTAATCTTTTTAAACATGAGAAGAATAATTTCATGTTTTGGAAATTTGTATATGCTTAAATATAGTGCTTTCGTTTCTAAATCAATACTATTTTGTTCCTTATACTTATTGCTATTTTACTTTTATGGGTAAGGAAGAAACTCTACTTTTAATCATGTCAAAAAGATGTGTTTTAAATTCTTTCACTTAAACCAGAAAAAAAAGCAAGTAACGCTTTTTTCTCATAATTATTACTGACCCAGGCAACGCCGGGTATTTTTGCTAGTTAAACATAATTCAATTACAAATGTAAATTTTAATGGACCCAGGTTCTTCAATAGAATTCGCACATAACATTTTTAACAATATATTTGTGTATCGATATAAATGCTTCGTTCGAATTTTCACCGGTTTTCATGAAAAATGTAAATTAAAAATGATTATACATCATTTTCCCTATCATTTTTGCTCCGACTTCAAAAATTATGTTTAAAAAGTAGTATAGATGCTGTTCAAAGAATGAAATTATTTTTACTTTTTAGAGCGATTTCTAGCTGCAGTTTTTGAAGTCGGTTCTATTTTTTTATTTACTTTTTTTCTCTCTCAACTAAGAAATAGTCAGTAGACTCTTTCATTAATTTGCCACACACGTCATAGTGTCACTCTGCTTCTGTTGCCGGGATGGGTTTCGTAGTAAAGCTTGACCACGAATAGATGGCGGATGACCTTGAATCGAAACATTATTTGTATCATTCGTAATAGGTAGAATCTGCCAGAAAGTACCGAATAGTAAGAACACGGTTTCACTAATTTATCTATTCCAAAATAATACCAAAAAACCAATCACAAATAATACAAATGAGGCTTTTGCTTCAAGGTCATCTGCCTTCTTTTCACGGTCAAGCTATACCGAATGAAGGCTCTCTGTTGTTTTGGAAGGTTTCAGAATATATTTTTTCGATTTGTAACGTATTGAACATAACAACGGGCCACATGAATCGGCCTTGTTTCGCGTCAAAGAAATGTTATAAATTCAAATTTTCTTACCATACATTTAACTTCCTTAATACTTTCCGAAAGTCGCAGTGCAGCGAAAACAATTGATCTAAACTTTGGGTATTCTTTCTTGTACGCTGTTAAAAATTCAGGAAACTTTTATGGTAAGTATTGCGGTATAATGGAGTGTTTACAGTACAGAAAGAATTACAGCAAGTTGCACAGAAAAAAAAAAAAAAAAAACGATTGCAGCGCCAATTGATACACCACGTGACTTACAGTGGGAAACACATAGGCGTACTTCCCTCACTCGACGTGTCCCGGCTCGTATGGTGGTTAGCAAGGCCGCCTGCCAATACGAAGGTCTCGAATTCGAGCGTTTGCTGCTAGCATTTTGCGTTTTTTAACTCTCGTTTATTTTACCGTAAAATTTTGCAGTAAAATAGGATTTTACGTTAGAAATTACTGGCAACATGGATGCCCGTAACTTTTACCGTGAAATTTCAGGATTTTTTTCAACACTGTTGAAATTGTTATACAAGCACATTTTGACAAGCACAGGAACATTTAACTGACAACTAATTAACACATCAACTACATGGTTAGATAGCAAAAAAAAAAAAAAAAAAAAAAAAAAAAAAAAAAAAAAAAAAAAAAACTGGTTAGATAGCAAACACAACATGCATAAGATTTCATTACTACATACGAACTGTCGCGAAATATCTAACTGCGATGAACTACTTAAGAATGCCACGAGGGGCTCAAGTTCGGGTGATTTAAAGAAAATCAACTGCTTAGTTCTTAGGGGTGTTTTTGATACGCTTCGTGGGCTACATCTCGCCCAGGCGCCATAAATTGGGCACCACTGCTTTAAATTATAATCCTATGCCTTCTTTTGAAGATTTTTTTTTGCTTTAAGCTTTTTTTAGCAACATTTAGTATTTGCAGCAAATTGTAATTTTTTACAGTATTTTCCTCAATATTTGATAAGAAGTTTTCAGTCAAAGAATATACTTTAAAGAGTTTTTTTAAAAAATCATGCGTATTTGTACTGATTTAAGGAAGGATGGAGATAATGTTTGGTAAGTAAATGTTGTTAGCTGACAGCAAAGCACCCTGAATTTCTGAAATTTTTTAAAATTAAATAACAGATTTCAATATTTAGCACAAAATTGCTCAAATGTGGCAACTAATTTTAGACAAAATTTACAGCCTAAACGTAGCGACTAATTTAGTAAGAGGAGAACATGCTTTTCTGTATGATGTATTTACTTCTGATATTAGTGAAAGCACTTTCATGTCAAAAGTGTGAAATCTGTGACCAGAGAAACATATATATTTAAAAATAAATATGAAAACTTTCTGCTAAATTCAGAAAGCAACATAATTACCGTTAGTTTAATACGACAACTTAATCCAACTCCATGGTAATAAATCACTTGCATAGAGAATACTTCCACTGACTGTATACCATTTCCAAGTCTCACTATCACAGCTATAAATATCGTTGACGCTTATATCATATCTTTGAAAGGCACATTCTTCACAGTTGAGTTAGTTCTGCGTAGCCATTTTGTATGTCACTTTGTAACGAAAGGAACTTTTGGAAGAGCAGTCTGCTGTGAGTTTTAGGTTGAAGTGGTGCAATTAGAGCGCTGCATATTTATGTGAATCGTAGAAATGTGTGTTAAATTGTATGAATTCCATATTGTACATAGTGCAATTTATTTGAAGAGCAGCCGAAAACGAGTGCTGACTCAAAACTTTGCATGCTCGAAAAAACATTATTGAATGCATTTTAGCAGCATTTTTCAAAGTTTGGCAGCAGATATTTGGGCAATTTTTTCCCACTAACTTTAACTTTTGTGTATAGATTCAAAACTAGCGGTACCCGCACGGCTTTGCTCGTAGTAGAAAATTAAAAGGTCATTTGGTTCGCCTGTATATTAACAAATAATGGAGGATGAATTTCTCGCCAATTGGCTGTGTTAAATGGCTCGCCCATGTTACGGTTCCATGTTATGATGATTTCGTAATTTACTATTCCACGTTGTGATCATTTGCTCGGAAAGCGTTTTTTAAAATTAGAATATAAAAAAAAACAAAATCGAATTTTCAAAAAATCGCTTCGAGGTGCACACTAGGGTGGATCGAAAAAAATGAAATTTCGAATCTTAATTTGGAATACCCACCAAAAGCTGTGCATGTGTAAGGACAATACACATGTAAAATATTATCAAGTTTGAACAACTCCTTGAGGGTCCTACCAAGGCTTGAATTTCTCCAAAAATAAGAAAAAAGGTCAATTTTTCCAAAATTTTTATGAAAATAATAAGGTTCAAAATTTGTGTTCTAATACCATTAAAATGTTTCCTTTTAACACGTTTTTCGTGTATCTTCAGAATTATTTACATTCTTTGCAGTATTAGGTTCGCACACAAATTCGTAAAATTTCGTGAAATTTCCAAAAACTGACTTTTTTCAAGCCTTTTTGCACATTGCAATACTTTTCTTTTAAAGTCCATTTTTTTTTGCAATGACTTCAGAATGCAGTTTTAAATGGAAATGAAATTGTACTTTATTATATTAACAGCCCAGCATCTACGACAAGGAGCGTAATTGCTTCAAACTGGATCAGTGGTAAATTGTCGCACCTATCTAGCAATTTACCTATTGGTCCAGAGAAAATTCACATGGACCAGCAGTTTCACTATCAAGTAATGTGAACAGGTGACGCAAAGGCTGCTCGTATGCAGTTCGCAGATCAACCATGGGACAGGATGTCCAATTTTATTCTCTATGGCCGCAATTGCGCAGTTCTTTTTTCTGGTATTCGTGGCCGTGCCATCAAAAGCTAAAAGATCCTTAAGGCTTAAATAAATTTTCAGTTCAAAAATCACATTGCTGTCGCGACATGTTTTTCTGTTCCAAAAGCTGGCGTCACATGAGCCAAATAAAGAGAATTGGATTTTTCAACCATGGATTCCTCACTTATGGTTCTTCTATGGTATATGTCTCCAACCATTTTTTTGTCATAGTTTTGTCTTTTCGGCTATCGAAAAATGTACTTTTCAAACCCTTTCACTTCTAGTTTGCAGGTTTTGAAGAGAAGCACGTACTTCGTGTGTGACACCTGTGACACTTCCGTCGCTGTCTTCGAATTTTATTCCTATCAACGACTATAGAGCGATAATTATTTGACGCAGTACCAAAATCTTGTAATGTTTCTGAAGCAATTGCTGCAGCACATCGCACATCTGTCAGAAATGCCGTACATTGGTAGCACACTCTTGATAACGTTGGCAGAGAAAGCCTTATTTGTTCCACTTTTGAAGTGACATCAACACCAAGAAATGTTGATGGCTCTGTTGGCGGGAGTATAGCCGTTGCAAATTTTTCTTCTTCTGGAATTGAAACAAAACTTTGCTGCTCCTCATCAGTGTTACTACAGCATCTCATTACGTAAGTGAAAATCTGAAAAAAATATTGACCCTGTCATTCAACGAAATGCCTATTTTTGCCACCCGGAAAATATTCTCTTAACAGTGATTACTGATGAACGAGATACATCAGAGAACTGGCTTTGCGAAGATTTTGAATGCCAGACTAGTGGCTTCTGTTCATGAAGAAATAAGAGAATTCTATAATTCATGGATTAACTTTAATGCATCAGACTACTCTGATGTTATCAACCGGCAAGAATGTGCAATAACTGCCACCCCTCTTCTATTTTAGCTGGCATATCTAATGAACGTGTTCAACAATAGATTGAAAACACCAACGCCGATTTTGCGTTCGTTTAGTTCCCCTGTCACACTCGGTGGTGGAACGCTGTGCTAAAATGGTGACAGAAGCTTCTTTGTGATTAGTTAATCGGCAAGAGATGGCTTCATATGAGCAAAAATCAAATCTCGAAGTATCATGTCATCGTTTGAATCAAAAAATGATTTCAAAGAGATTTCATGAATGGATGTGACGAACTGTCTATTTTCTGTGACTTTAACTAACTGATACTTTTCAAGTCCCTTATTTTGTGAAATATTGATGCTTATATGTCAGAGCGACTGTGTGTGAATAACTATACATTCTTCGTAACCAATGCACTTCCCTATATGTTTTTTTTATTAATACAACTAAATCATTTTGATAGTTTACTTCTAATGTAAAATAGATAATACATTTATACTTAATACACGTGGCTCGGCAGATGGAAAAGGTAGAATGAAACTCGAAATGCAGCCACCTCTTTTTAGTGGATGCTGGGCTGTTAATGTAATAAAGTTTAATTTCACTTCCGTTTAAAACTACATTCTGTACAGGTGTTGTAAAAAAGAAAACTGTTCTTTAAAAGAATATATATTGCAATGTGCAAAAAAGCTTTAAAAAAGTCAGTTTTTGGTTAATTTTGCGAAACTTAACGGCTTATGTGCGAACTTAATGGTGCAAGGACTGTAAATAATTGTGAAGATACATGAAAAGAGTGATCAAAGGAAGCATTTTAACCGTATTATAACAAAAATTTTAAACACTAGTATTTTTATAAAAATTTTGGAAAATTGACCTTTTTTTCTATTTTTGGAGAACTTCAAGCCCTGGTAGGACCCTCAAAGAGTTGTTTAAACTTGATAATATTTTACATGTGTGTTATACTTACACATGCACAGCTTTTGGCAGGTATTCCAAATTAAGATTCAAAATTTCGTTTTTTTCGATCCACCCTACTGACCCACCCATGCTACAAACTAACTTTGTGCCAAATTTCATGAAAATCGGCCGAACGGTCTAGGTGCTATGCGCGTCACAGACATCCTACAGACAGACTTTGAGCTTTATTATTAGTAAAGATAATTTAAAAATTGAATACAAGATGAATGAATTTAAAACATCATGCAAATATATTATTACACATTGCTTTTAAATAATCAATGGATAAAATGAAAGTATTTTCAATAAACATTTAAATTCATTAATTGCTTGATTTAGTAAATATTTGAAATAATACTTCTTTTCATTGCTTCTGAAATTAAATTAAGTTTATACCCTGTTATACGCCTTTCTCTTGGTCGATTTATGCGTTTGATTGACACTCAAAAATTTCTTGAAATTATTCGCACCCGCACCCGACACTCTGTATTTTTTAGCTTGACCCACCCCCCTCTAAAATGCTAGTCTGTATCTGCCCCTGCGAGTTTTGCTTAAAATATTTTTTTTTTCTCTCTGAGATGGTCTTTACAGTAGTTCATTATTTATGCACAAATCAATAAAAATAGACGAAATAATGAGCGAGACTCATGCTTAAACTTCTCCATCTTGTTAATTAAATGAGTAATTCGATATTCTCACAAAATATGCATCACAGAGTGGGCAGCCTTAAATCAAAACCTATTTGCATCAAACTGGAGGGAACCTTTCAGAATTGCAAACTCAAGCACCTCTACCCGTGAATTATCGAAGCCACCTCTAATAACAATGGCTATCCGTTTTCCGATATCGCTGACACTTTTCATTTAATTAAATTTCCAAATTTGTGGTTTGTATGAAAAACGGCTTGATGCCAGTTTTCATTTCAAATAACTTGAAATTAATCACTTGGCGCTCTCACTTTGCAGTAAAGCAATATTGAGTGATTAAAGTTGACTTTTTGCACTGCACTACATTTTCCTTCTATGACCCATATTGTTTCCTCTTGTAGCTTTTAACTGAATATAAACTAAGAGTAAAATGTTGGTTATTGAATGAAAATATGTTTATACTAATGGTACCCGCATGGCTTTGCCCGTAGTTGAAAAATTGAAAGATCATTCTGTTCGCCTGTATGTTTACAAATAATGGATGATGAATTTCTCGCCAATTGGCTATATTCATTTGCTCTCCCATTCCACGTCATGATAATTTCGTAATTTACTCGTCCATCTTATAATAATTTTGCTCCGGAAAATGTTCTTAAATTGAAATAGAAAAAGAATAAATTGAATTTTTGAAAAATCGCTTCGAGGTACACACTCCATGCTACAAACTAACTGTTCTAAATTTCATGAAAATCGGCCGAACGGTCTAGGCTCTGTGCGCGTCACAAACATCCTACAGACATCCAGACATCCAGACAGAGAGACTTTCCACTTTATTACTAGTAACTAGTGGTACCCGCACGGCTTTGCCCGTAATAGAAAAATTAAAAGGTCTTTTGGTTCGCCTGTATATTTACAAATAATGTATGGTGAATTTTCTCGCCAATTAGCTTGTAACCATGTTACAGTTCCACGTTATGGTAATTTCGTATCTCGCCAATTGGCTTGTGCCCATGTAACGGTTCCACGTTATGATAATTTCGTAATTTACTCGTCCATCTTATGATATTTTTGTTCTTAAAATTGGAATAGAAAAAGAACCACATCGAATTTTCGAAAAATCGCTTCGAGGTGCACACCCCCATGCTACAAACTAACTTTGTGCCAAATTTCATGAAAATCGGCCGAACGGTCTAGGCGCTATGCGCGTCACAGACATCCAGACATCCTACAGACATCCTCCGGACAGAGAGACTCAGCTTTATTATTAGTAAAGAAGATTGAAAATGGTGACTTTTGCGCGGATTGAAAGTTGGAGGAAATTAATTTTAGGCACATAAAAGTTACTGGCAAATATTTCGAAAGTAGAAGAACCAATTCTTCAATGTACAAAATCTGATATGTGAAATACGATAAGGAGCAGTAAAGCAAGTCCCGTAGATTCATGAATACTACAGGATTCTCGGGAAATATTTGCAACTAGTGGTTCCCGCACGGCTTTGCCCGTAATAGAAAAATCAAAAGGTCTTTTGGTTCGCCTGTATATTTACAAATAATGTATGGTGAATTTTCTCGCCATTTGACTTGTACCCATTTTACGGTTCCACGTTATGATAATTTCGTATCTCGCCAATTGGCTTGTGCCCATGTTACGGTTCCACGTTATGATCATTTCGTAATTTACTCGTCCATCTTATGATATTTTATTACTTGAAATCGGAATAGAAGAAGAACCACATCGAATTTTCGAAAAATCGCTTCAAGGTGCACACCCCCATGCTGCATACTAACTTTGTGCCAAATTTGATAAAAATCGGCCCAACGGTTTAGGCGCTATGCGCGTCACAGACATCCTACAGACATCCAGACCTTAGAGCAGGAATAAATGGAGGGAGTAAGTCTAATCATTGGCTTAGCAAAAGCTGACCCAAAGACCCCAAGTCACGTGACTCATCATCGACGAATAGTTGGCACGTTCTGCGTGAAACAAGCGAAAGAAACCTGATTTCATCCAATGCTTTGCTTTAAAATCTGTCACGTGACTTGGGGTCTGGGCTTCACCGAATGAAAGTCTTTACTCCCTCCATTTTATCTCTTCTCAATGATCCAGACATCCTACAGACATCCAGACATCCTCCGGACAGAGAGACTTTCAGCTTTATTATTAGTAAAGATAAAGAAAACTTGCAAGAGGTGTACGAAACACATTGATAATTCGGAATTCACATAGCATTTCATGGTCTGACATTTCTCCTTCATGCGATAGAGGGCGTTCCGTGAAAATTCAAAAGCGCAAAAGTTTTCCCTTGGGTGTTACAAGCTTTGAAGCAATTTATTTAAAAAGATAAAATCAAAGTATAAAAACAACAAAAGTTACAAAATTACTGCATACGCATATTTTTACTCTTTTTATGCATAAAACGTCTTGAGCTTTCGAAGCTAAGAAGTAGTCACCAAAGAAACATGTTTGTATTTCTACAGAAAAGAAGTTAATTGTATTACCTTGGCAGTATTTCGCGGAAAGACTACGAATGCCTGAAATCCAGCTTTTCCACTTAGAATCCAAAAGGAATACTTAAGTGCTTTCGAACTCCAGAAGCATCTCTTTAGCACATCTAAGATCTACTGGTTGTCCTGAAATAGACTGACTGTTTTCCAAAGTTTAAAAAAGGAAAACAGTTAATAATTTAAAAAAATCTTGCAGACAATTCATGTGGTGGGGCTGTAAGAATTTTCCTACCCAAAATTACAAGTTTTAGTACAAAAATTTTCCAATAGATGGCACTGCAGACAGTAAGCCCTTAAATCAAAGAAAGAAAGAAAATTACATCATACTTTTTCAAAAAATGTTTTTAATGAACAAAAACACAAAACAATGTTTTCAAAAAATGTCAGTCGTCGGCTTCTATCGCATGTTACAATTGGTGAAAAATTCGTTGAATTTTAATGCTTCCTTTTAGATTTTCGGGTTTATTATGACGAACGACGCCATCTGCTGAAAAAATTTCGAAATAAAATTTGGAACTCCAGGAATTTGTTTTTTAGCCTACTTTCCCAGTAAAAGTCAGAGAAAGAAGAAAAAAGCATGAAAGAAGGCTTAATGCATCTTAAAAATATTCCGAAAAACAAAAAAAAAAGTCAAAAATAAATAAAATAGTTAGATAAATATTGAAAAATATTAAAAATTGGAAAGTAGGGTATTGAGATGGGGAAAAATGTCTGTCTGTCTGTCTGTCAGTCCCCCCCTAATAACTTTTGAATGAATAGTCCGATTCGAACAATTTTTTTTTTGTTAGAAAGATCTCGGCGAGGACATCTCATTCCTATAATTTATTTTTTGATTTTAACATTTTTTTTGTTCAATTTTGAACAGTTCACAAAAACTTAACATTATCGCCTACTGGGAAATTCAAAGCAAAAATAAATCTTGAACTTAGAGGTGAAGTGACTTCAAACAAACTTTGTAGGGAAAAGCTTTTGATGAAAAACATGAATAATAAATATCTTTTTGGTTTGAGCAAGTGTTCGTTCAATTTTGAACAGTTCAAATCTCTTAACATTAGCGCCTACGGGGAAACTGAAAATCAATATAGATTCCGAACTTAAAGGCGGATTTACTTCAAACAAACTTCGTTGGAAATAGCTCTTGACGACCTACTTCCGACTCCGATAATTTTGGTGCTCCTGACTCCGACTCCTGTGCCCGAAAATTACTCGGACTCTGACTTCCCGACTTTGAATCTGACTTCGTAGCTTTGGCAAAAATTTATGCACGGAGGAAAAATGGCTGACTCCTCTTGGAAATTCGACTCTGACTCCAACTCCTGTATCAAATAATAAGTCCTACTCCGTCTCTGCAAATATTGGCAGACTTGCGGACTTTTTGGGGAAATGACCGATTCCAACTCCGAGCCTTTGAAGTTAAAACTTTCCCAAAATCAGGTGGACTCCGACTCTGACTCTACAGTCATGGTTTTTACTGTGAAATAATTGTTTTAAATATATTTTGATTTTATTTCCAAGCTAAAGTTTTAATTTATGTATTCATTTTTTGGCAGAGAAATCCTTTATGTTTCTACATCAAGATATGCGCAGACGATTTTTTTTTCGATAATGAAAATTATTTCTTTAAGTTGACATTTTATTGTTTTTATTTATTTTTTAAAGTACATTAATTCATTCTTAAAATCTTTTTTTGGCAACAGGAGAAAAACGAACTTTTTTTTTGGATGTGATTATTTTAATGAGCTTTTAATTTGAAATCTTTTTTTTTCCTTTTTGAAAGCGATTGAAAGTTTTTTTTTTTTTTTTGATTGAAAAAAATGTATTTAGTTGCTTTGTTTAAAAGGTGCTGCTATTTTATTTGTACTTTTATTTTTTTTTTACGTATCTAATTCTTTAGTTGAGCGAGGCATACTTTATTTCTCGAAATGAGCTGAAAATATTAAAAAATATGTTTGAAATAATTTACGATTTTAGCTAATTTTGAGAATACTGATTAGATACTAGAAAGTCAATATTGGTATACGGGAAAGTAGGCTCGTTTAGTTCTAGACAGAACTTCTTGCTATATAAATTTTTGAAGTCAGCTTATTTCAGGACACCTGTATTAATGACTCTGCAATGCTATGGGGTTCGTAGTCGCCAATGTATCTCAGATACTTCCAGCAAGTTTGTAAAAATACAAACTGCAGAGGATGACGTGGAAAAAAATGGTGAGGCTTCACATGACTACCGATTTGGGAATAATAGACTTACTGCTCTTTGAGGAAGCTTGAGTGAAAGAGCTAGTTCTAAGTTTCAACTGGGTTCCACTAGATGTCTCTGCATGCTATCATATGTGTTGTTATTCAGTTAATCCAAATAGCTATCAAGGGAGAGGTGACTTTATGATTGCGCCAGACCTTACACCGTGTGATTTCTTTTTTATTCTGGAGACATGTAGAGAATACTGCCTTTAAACCTCCTTACCTGCTAATCTTGACCAACTGTAAAATTGGATCACTGCAGCAGTTGTTACTGTGGCTCCAGACATTCTACAACGTGTATGAGATTGAATGCATTTTTCATATGTTTCAGGAGTATGAAGAAAGGCACAGTGAAAATCTTTAAAAATGATGTAAGTAAAAAAAAATATATATATTGTTATATTTTTATTTTAAAAATATATATACGTTTGGAATCCCACCATTTTTTCTGATCCACTCTGTAGATTTGGGACAAACTGTTATACAATAAACAGTCCACAAAATTAATGCTATACAATGCAACTGTTATATAAAACAAACAAAATGAATAATTTGTGCACTACAACTAAAGAACAATAAAAATTTTTTGACAATATTTCTTCAGGTGGTAGATTTGTATCAATTGTGATTATTTTGTTTGAAAAAAAAGAATAGAAAATGTAATTTTGAGTGATAGCAGACTATGATCGAAATTTAAATTTTAGTCATAAAAATGCTGTTTTCTACACGCCTTTAGAAAAATCTTGCTCTCTCTGTATTTTTTTTTAACATTTTGTTGTTGAACATGTGTTACTTGACACAAATTTTATTTTCGAAGTAGACCGTGCAACGATACCAACGCAGCTAGTAGAAAAATAAAACAGGAAGCTCACAGCAGTCAAAATACTTGAACATAGCAGCATAGTAAAATCACCTCCGCAACAGGGTATCTAGCGAGAAAATTATTAATATATTTTGCCCATCCCAGAATTTGCGCTAATGCGTTTAATTTTAAACCACAAATCAGACTACATTTATATCAGATGTAGTAAATTAGAGAAACAGCTAATCTCTTCAAATTAGTTGACACATTCATAAATCACACCGTGTCTAATTAACAACGTAATATCATCCGGCTTTTCTTCTCGTTTCAAAACGACATGTGATTTATTCGTGATTCGAAAATTTGAGCATTTATCCAAAACGAGTAATTACTGAATGTACGGAGGAATATTTAAAAATATTCTGATGCCATACAACCAACGCTTCGGAGCACTGGTTTGCCACGTTTGAATACTGTTTCATAATTTTTCATATTGAGCTCATTGCAATATTTTATCGTAAGCTCAAAGCTTTATTTACGTGAGATCTAAATGACTCTAAAATACTTTAGTAGTGATCTAAAAAGTTATTGCCAAAATGTGGATTTAGGAGTGAAACTTGCTTGTAGTGTCTGATTAAAATTACAAAATAAAAATGTACTGATTGATGTTTTGGATAGAACTGATTAAAAGGAGAATGCATCCATATAAAATATAAAATTTGAAGCATGTATTACCTTGTTTCTATATTCTGCGAAGAAACAAGACAAGGTCTTAGATTATTCACAGAACATGGAAAAAATTTATAAAAAATTAGAGAGCTTTCGTAAAACGATATGTTAAATTTCACGTCAACGGGCACAAATATAAAAGATAAAAATTATTTTTATAAACGGCTACAGTGACTGTTTCAATCGTGGTCTGTATTTCTTTACTCCATAAGTGGCACACACAGGAAGTTTTCAAAGAGGGGGGGGGGGGGGGGGAGTCCAGGATCGAAAATACACCATTCTCATATTATTAATCGAACAAGTATCAAAACATACTGCTTTAATTTTATTGATAGCAAAAAACATTTTAAAAAAATGAGTAATTACTTAGCACTAGTTAATAAAATAAAAAGAAAAACACCAGAAAGCACAATAATAATTGTAGTTACTTTTTTCACAATAAAAAGTATATACAGCGGTGTAGAATACTCATTTTACAACTAATTACGTTCATATACAGTTCGATTTTGTAGGAGAGGAAGGAGGGAAAATAAATTTTATTTTTTCAAATCTGAAATTGTTGTTACCTTTGCTTGGAATTATTTTACGGGCTACATAAATAGGATAACAGTCAATCAAAAAAACTCAACAGCGATGGAAGGGGTCCGGACCCCTGATCCTTCCCCTTGTGTGTGCCACTGCTTCCTACTTTTACTCTAGAAAGATTTAATGTTTTCTTTACCATACTTGGTTTTTTTTTTTTTTTTAATGTCAAACATTAAATGCGAACTAATAATAGTACTCTATGCACAGATGTTGGATGATTTAAAAGTAAACATATCTTGAGAAGTATCCAAAACAGAAATATATTTTTTTGTTTCTTATATGTATCGAATGATTTAGAAAAAGGGTCAGCAATCACGTTTCATTAAATGAACTTGCTTGGCTTCATGGAGAATGGACATGACCGGCTTTCGAAACGACTTACCTTTGAGCAAAGCAATGAGGACTGCTTGATCCAATTCCTGACACGGACCTTCGCCCATTCGGAAGACAGTTATCTGGAAAAAGAGAAGACATAAAAGTAACTAGCCCATAAATAACAATAAGTACATTTGTCAGCCTTAGGAGTGCTGTCGATGCGACGATTCAAAGATTCTAGTTTTCGATTGAGAAATGGAAATCGTCTAGATATTTTTTAATGTTTGTTTTGTTTGTTTGTGCGTGTGCGAACTCAGAAATATGAAATATGTACAATAAAATCCTGATTTTACCGTCCCATGAATCTACGTTATTCCCGCATTTTACGTTTATTCATCAATTTCGCTGCTATGTATTTCTTGTAATTTATGTTTTTTAAACCCATTCCCTTGATTTTGCTGCTATGTATTTCCCGTATTTTATGTTTTCTAACCCATTCCCTTGATAAACGTAACGTAAAATAGGAGCTTCAATCTATTTGTATGAAAGTTTTAAAAAGAGCAACATGTCCCTCATCTAGAGCAGCTAAAATACATTAAAAAAAATAGAAAGAGAATAAATTAAAAAATATAAGTTAAAAAACCATTATAACTATTGGTTGAAGAGTTATCTTTAATGTTCTTTCTGGCCCCTATACAGGCACTAAATTAGTTCATATAACTGAAACGTGCATAGGCGGATTTAGGACTGAGTTCCTGAAGGGGGGGGGGGGGGCAGGATTTTTTTTTTAAGCAACATTTTTATTGCCCCCCACTTTTATGTTTTTGTGTGTTTCCTGTGATGCATAAGTCCATCCTTTACTTTTTTGTGGGTCTTTTTCATTAATGTGTTTTCATGCTGTCCTTTTTGAATTGACCTTAAGAGAGGGAGCTGGTATCAAGAGAGTGACGTAGGGCTCCCTTTTAAATGGGAAATAGAATATCTCCAATTTTAGGGGACCGGGGGTTTCTCCCCCGGAGGAAATTTTGTAAAATGGATGTAAAATTCTGCATTTTGTAGCCTTATAAAGGTTAATTGGATAGACATAGAAATTGATAACTAGATTATACAGTTGTACAGTATTGTTCAAACTTTGTAAGAAACATAAACTAGTTTTCTCACTGCAACAACCTTTTTTTAATTATAAGTAGTGCAGAAAACGAAAAGGAATAGAGGTAGTGTATCATTTTTTTCCTGGCTAAACAGATTAACAATATGCAGTAGAAGTAATTGGAGCCTACTTTGCTTATGATTTTCAAAGACTTATCTAATTATTTTCAAGGACTCTAGAATAAATAAAATTATTTAACGCACTTCATTTGTACTTTCCAGTCTCTGGTATTTTAGTACTTGATTGTAAATTTTTGCAGTCCTGTTCTAACTTTGGGAGAAATAGCTATTTTAACTTTAAAAGAAAAAAGAACCATAGATTTCTCATGACAACAACTTTTCTTCAGTTGCAAGTGGGGCAGAAAACGAAAAGAAATAGAAGTAGTGTGTATTTTTTTTCCGTGCTAAACAGATAGACAATATGCAGAAGAAGTAAGATAAAAGCAATCAATGCAGAAGAATTTCCAAAATAGTGCATTCAGGATTGAATAAATAGCAAGATATGAAACATGTGAGTCACAAAAATTTATTTCAAATAATATGTTACAAACGTGAGAACCATGATTTTTACATTTTTAACACAGGATGTGGCAAGGAGCTCAATTTGACATATTTTGGCATTCCTCCTCCTCTACTATTTGTTAGAAATTTTAACATTTAAGGTTTATAGCCACACGTTTCCAAATATTCAAGGTTTTCAAGCACTTAAAAATGAAATTAGTTTTTTCAAGCAATTTCCGTTTTTTAACGAACAAATCATGAATTTTTTTTTGGGAGTTGGGGACTTCAAAGCAGGGGCCCCTAAGCAACAGCTTGTTTACCTCATAGGCAAATTCGACCCTATTTGTAATTCACTCCTACCTGTAAATTTTTGCTTGATTTTTTGTAGTTTTTACGAAAATTCGTCAGTTTTTACGGTTAAAGGATTTTTACGATTTTACTAATCTTTGTTAGGTTTTTATAGACTTTTATAAAATTTCAGCAAATTTTTCCAAAACTTTTGATGACTCAATTATTTAGATTTCAATAATGACAAAGACTGACTCATTTAGACTTAGATGATTATGACTTACCTTGCTTTTTAAACAGTATTTATAAAGTAAGTAAAATTGTACTCTCCCTCTAAGTAAAAAGATTCATTTAATCAGAACTCTCAGATAACTGAAATTTATTCAGTTTGCGATAGTATTTATTCTCTCTCTCTCTCTCTCTCAAAAAAAAAAAAAAAAGAGAGAGAGAGAAGGAAAAAAAATCTTATGTTTTTTAGAATTTCTCAAAAGGCCAATTAATATACTAAGAACATAAATATTATGCACAAATAAATACTTGAAATGTGGACACAAATCATAACGAGTAGATCGTTCTGTTAGCGCGAATGGGGGAGGGGGGAGATTTTCCCCTTTGCTTTATGTTCTAATTTGTTAAAATAATCGTCAATTATTATAAGTGTTGCAGCTTAATGTATAGCTCGTTTAGCCTATATTTTCATTCATATACTTGCCTAAATGGTTTTCAGTCCAAAATAGTGAATTTAGACACATTTTCAGCGCCCCAGTGTCAATTGTACTATTTGTATTTAATGTTCGTTTTTTTTCCTTTTCTTTTCTCCCATCAGAAAAGGACATTTGCTTTTCTCTTCATTTTCATTGAACTATTCAAAAAAGAAAAAGTCATGTTTTTTTTGTTTTAAGATTTTGGAAGATGTGTTATTACTACATAAAGTCCTCCCAAAACTGGGGGGCATTACCCCTTATGCCCCCTATAAATCCACCCATGCCCTTCTGAACTATTCAAAAAAGAAAAAAAAAATATATATTTTTAATTTTTGGAAGATGTGTTGTTACTACAGAAAGTCCTCCCAAAACTAAGGGGGCATTGCCCCCCTCTGCTCCCCCATAAATCCGCCCATGGAAACGTGGGGGCGTATAAGCGGTATTATCAATTAAACTATAGTGGCTCATCTTTGAAATTTTCTAATTGCAAAGAAAAACTGCCAAACTGTACTATTGCACTTGAAATTAGCCTACAAACCAGCCAGCAACCATTGCACGTCATGAATGTTTTGAGCAAATGAGTGAATAGCAAAAAGAGTTTTCCAAGGAGTAATTATCAAGTTCAATAAAAGTGGAATTCTTTTTATCTCCAAATTCATTTAAAAATTATAAAATTACAAACATCATTAAAAAACACCATCGGTATTAATAATTCGAGAAGTCAATCACTACAAAGCGTAATGCAAAACCATTGATTTCTTTCATGTTATCTAAGAATATTTCAGTGTTTTCTTTCAGTTTTATTTTCAGTAAATTACATTTCAGTTTCAATTTTTTTATTTTTAAGTTTTCTTTTTTCTAGGTACAAGCATTCCAGTTCAAGCAAAAAATTGGGTACTTACGATATAACGCCACTGCAGCTACAGATTTGGCGGTTTTTATAATATTTGGCGGTTTTCTTTTGTTACCAAAACAAGGCAACAAGAAATCCAAAAGATAACTGCGTACGCGTGCGAACAACAAATGCGCCAAATAATTAATCTTTTTGGTGCACTAGCGCAATTACGTCTGCGGTGGCGTTTATACATCAGTACCAAAAATTGTTTTTCATCAATAAAAAAATAAATAAATAAACAGTTGTTTAAAAACTCAGAAAGTTAAAGTAAAAATTAGCAATACAGAATGAAAGAAGTGTTTATTTATAGTATGGAATGAAAAAAAACTTTACAAAAAGAGCAAGACATCAATTTAGTACACTTTGCGCATTTACTTCACAAGGTGAAATAAATGCGCAAGATGAAGTAGCATTTATTTTAAGTTGCGTTAGGTAAGCTAGGTAATAAGTTAGGTTACATAAAAACAAGAAGAAGAGTAGAAAATGCGTTAAGAATTTCATTAAAAAAACAGTAACAGATAAGTGAAGATAAAAACCTAAATACATACAAAACTGAAGTCTTAGTGCTGATTATCAAAAACATCACATGATCGAGTAAAACGCATTTAAAGTTCAGATCCAAGGTGTTCATTCACATAAAAGTTTTAAGAAATCATGCTGTATAGAAGCACCCACCAAAGCTAGTAGTATCATCTCTTGCCCTAAAACAGAGGGGAGGTTCTCCTACCATTTGTGCTAATTATCTCCAAATTTTTAATTTTTGCACTTACATCCCTTTGCTTCTCACTGCTTCATTTGTTGCTGCTGCTGTGCAGATTCTTTGAGGTTAGTCAAGATAGACTGCGTACTTAATTTGTTATCCTTAGAAAATTTAAGGCAGCGGGAGATAGATCTTTTCGTGCAATGCAGACATATTTAGCCTCAGAGAAAATAGGATACGTCCTTTTATAAAATGTTTTTTTACACGCAGTAAATAGAAAAACGCCATCAGCAAGTGCATAATTTAATAAGCAACGAAATTTAGCTGATCATCTTTACTAATAATAAAGCTGAAAGTATCTCTGTCTGTCAGGATCTCTGTGACGAGTATAGCGCCTAGACCGTTCGCCTGATTTCCACGAAATTTGGCACAGAATTAGTTTGTGGCATTGGGGTGTGCAGTGCACCTTGAAGCGATTTTTTGAAAATTCGATTTTGTTCTTTTTCTATTCCAATTTTAAGAACATTTTTCCGAGCAAAATTATCATAAGATGGACGAGTAAATTACAAAGTTTTCATAAAGTGGAACCGTAACATGGGCTAGCCAATTGGCGAGAAATTCATTGTGCATTATTTGTAAATATACAGGTGAACCAAGAGACCTTTTAATATTCTACTGCGAGCAAAGCCGTACGGTGTCACTAGTTAATAATGCAAAAGGAATTACCTTTAAGTAAAAAAAAAGACGGATATAATGCACAAAGTGTTGCTATAAATGTGCTGCTATTTTGCAAATTTCTAAAATATAAAGTATAAAAAATAGTTCAAAATTTTGAAAACTAAAATAGAGTTTATTAGAAGATCTTGCGAGAAAATTGTATTTTCAAAAGTACTTACAAGGTCTTTGCGACGAACGCACTGCAGTAACTCCAAATGTAATTTCTCAGCATGATCTCTGGTCAAATGGAAGGTCCTTTCGATGGTCATCAATAGCTGCTCTTTTATTTCTTCTAACAGTGAGCTAAAAATATTTGAGCATAAAATTACAAAACAGCGATGTTTACTCAATAGCTTAGTTCTTTAAAGCATCTGTATGTGTCAAATGAGTTTCCTATACACTTAGCATTTATGAAAGTTTAAGCATTGTTTGGTTGAATGAAAATTAAGTTTTTTTTTTCACACAAAAGAAAAAGTTGCTAACGATTTTTTTATGATACTAAAGACTTTCGCCACGTTAATATACTATTTCTGTTCTTAAATTTTAATTTTTTTTCCGTCATGTGATTCAAGAGTAAGACAAACACGTAAAAAAAAATAATAAAAAAATAAAAAAATTAAAAAAAAAAAACTAATTTGAATTTTGACATCTTGAATTAAAATTATGTTTTTCGCAATCACGAGTGTGTGTATGTAGGCGTGTATGTTTGTGTATGTGTGTGTAGGTGTATGTGTGTGTATGTGTTTGTGTGTGTGTAGACATGAATGTGTGGGTAGTTGTGTGTCTGTGTGTGTGTATGTTTTTGTGTGTGTGTATGTGTAGGTGTCTGTATGTATGCGTGTGTGTATGTGTATGTGTGTGTATGTGCGTGTGTGTAGACATGAATGTGTGGGTTGTTGTGTGTATGTGTCTGTGTATGTTTTTGTGTGTGTATGTGTAGGTGTCTGTATGTATGCGTGTATGTGTGTGTAGGTGTATGTAGGTGTTTGTGTGTGTGTGTGTAGTTGTGTATGTATGCGCGTGTGTGTGGGACATGGATGCAACCTGGAGACGGCTTTCGTTATAGGAGCAGCATCGTGAGAAGCCGATCGACGTGATGGTGCGGAGCATGGCGGTGGGAAAATAAAATGATAGCACGCCAAAAACAGTCAAATGAAAGCAATAAGCAATCGTGATTGCTCAAAAATAAATAAAAAAACAAATAAAATAAAATAAATGTAAAGACTTCATTCTTCATTACACTCTGCTGAAAATTTAGAGACTTTGTAAAGTATTATATAAGTATTCTTTTTGCTGCATTAATTTACTTAACATAGATGCTTAGTTGAAAGGAGTTGCTGTTAGACTGTTAAAAAATCCTTTCCGTGTTTATACAAATAACTTACGCACAATAAACTACGCAATTTATTTATTTACTACGCAATAAATTTAAAAAATATTTTTGACCAAAGCATATTTCACAATAAGGTGACAATCTTTCAGAAGAGATGAATCCAAAAGCAGAAAAAATGCTCTATTTGCAATTGGAGTTCTTTTTTCAATACCAGGTTTATAGTAAGGTAATGTATAGCAAAGTGAAATAACGGGCAAAGTGCAATGGTGAAATACTTACTTTGTTTTTTGCGCCCCCTATTTGGAAATATTTTAACCATGTAGTACTTTATGTGGTATGTTATACACTGTCAAAACTACGGGTGCCTTTGACTAACTATTTGGCTCCCTGGGGTGAAAACACGGAGCCTCAGGGTGAAATAGAGGCTAGGAATTGTGAACAAGGTGAATGACGCTAATAAATGTGAAAACGGACCTCCTAAATGCATGGGTGAAACGCTGGCGCATGCGCTCTCCGCTCTGACATCATTCAACCACAATCAATGGCGGACGCAAGAATAAGTACGCACATGCACTTTCCCATTGAATGCAGTTCGAAATTGGATTAAAACTCATAAGTTTCTGCGATTTACTCTTCAAAGTTTCGCGTAAGTACAGGCATTTGATCATAGTGTAGCTTTTAAGGCTTTCGAACATATTTAAAATTGTTTCAAAGGTACGTTGATTCTTCAGTTAGCCGTTATGTACATTTGCTATTTCTATCATGCATAAATTTTACCTAAAAATAGCTATCAGCACCGGATAAGTAATATTTAATAATCAAAACGCTTAAATTGGATGATATTTGAAAAGTTATTTCAACTATTAATTTTGATCATGTGGTTTTACTTGCTTGTATTGTCAACAATCTTGTGGATTTTTAACTAAGAGATTTATTGTTAGCAATGTGATGCACTCAGCAAGTGAACGGAAACTCTAATTACGATGATGCAAATAACAAAAACATAAAAGCACGAAAAAAAAAAGGAAAGCGGATTGAGAAAAAGAAATTTCTTCTCCGTCTCGATTTTTTTTTTAAATTTATTATCTTGTGTCTAAGTTAACTAGCTTTCCTCGGCGTTATTGCTTAGAGCGAATGACTGAGCTTTTCCCGTCACTCTAGTAATAGTAAGAATGAATAACTCGTTAGAATTTGTTTTGGCTTTTAATTTATCGAAAGACTTGTGCTCTTTTATATTCTACACGGATATTCAAATGTCGAATCATATATACGTTATACTTACGTACTAATATGGTGCTCTTGATTAAAATTTCGAACGTGATGAAACGATTTTATTTTTCCATGATTGCAATATAATTGAATATTTATTGTTCGTGTAAATGATTTACAAAGAGTACATACACTCTTCATTTTCGGTACGATCGTGCTGCAGTAAATGTCAATAACATATTAAAATTACTGAGCAATCCAAGTGGATGTACGAAAATTAGTGCACGGCAGACAAATTTAAGTCATGAACACTTCTAAACTATGTTCGAAAGTTGAAATGTGATCAAATGCCATAAAGTACAAGTTTTAATCATTTTCAGAACTATTCAATGTGGAAAATGTACCAAGACTTAGTTTTTTATAACTCAAAATAATAAATAATAACGTATACAATTGTTTACAGAAATGCACACAAAACCGAAGGGGGGGGGGGGAGGCTCAGCAACAGGAAACAGAGGGTGCCAATGTTCTGCCATAGGGTTCCGCTTTTCACCGCGGTGCACGCTGGGTGAAGGGTGCCGGTTTTTCGCCCGTGTTAAGTGTGCAATTTCGGCGCCGTAAAGAGTGCCGCTGGTGAACAAGCTTTTCACCCTTGAAAAGTGCCGAATGCAACCTGTAGTTTTAACAGTGTAGTCAGGAAAAAGTTATTTCTGATGAGCAAAGCATATAATAACACAAGCAATTTTCAAAAGTTGATTGTAATTTTTTGTAGTGTGTCCAAAACCATTTTTACTACTATAGAATGATCAAGTTCTTACTAGAAACATTTTAAATTCTAATTGAAACCCACTAATATTCGTTGCGGTATTTATTTATTTAATATTAAGCTTATTTTTACTTAAAATAGTTTGTACAATTAGTCAACTGTATTCGGGATAAAGTGGATGAGGCAAAGTGAAATAGTTCAATTGCTTACTGCTTACTCATTTAATCATTTACAAAAGCACTTACGTTTTCATATATTAATTAGTTAATTTACATTCCTTCATTTAATAATTCACTCATTTTCTTATTCATTCGCTATTTTATTCACTCATTCATTTTTTGTCACATATTAATTATTTATTCAGTTATTCGTTTCATCATCTATTGATTTCTTCCTTCATTATTCAATTTACTTACCTATTAGATAAAAATATTTTTAATTAAAATAGAAAATACTTTATTTTTCCCTTCGCCCCATAAAAAGAGGGAGAGAGAAAATTCACTTTTTTTTGAAGGTACAAATTTAGTGTTAAAAATTAAAAATAATGTTTCAAGGCAAGTTTTATTATAAAATGAATTGTTCTTTCTTGATATACCGCAATTTTCGAAATAAATTTCCAATTTGTTGATTTTGAAAAGAGTAAATTATCTTAAACAATTTCACTTTGTTCAACATTCCCCTACATTAAAACAATACTTACTCATAATCGTGCATATATCTGTGCGCGAATGCTAACAAATCGGCTGCTCTTCCGCTTCCATCACAGATGACCACTGGGACCGGGGGCGTGTCCGTCACGTACTCCAGAACTGTTCTAATGGTGTTTAAGCCGCCTTCGACAACCACGCAGACGACAGGGACACCACAAGCTTCCATTTCAGCCCCTGTAAGCCAGCAAATGCTCAGCTTTTAAACACAGTTTTTAAATGACCTTTTAAGTTGATAATGTTATAATCCTTTTTAAAGTTCGCTATATTGAAAACAGAGAGTTCGTATTTTTTATTTCCCTTTTAATTAGTTGATTGTGATTCAAGAGAAGCCTTCTCTGCCTTTTGGTGCATTGAAATTCATTTTAAACACTGATGAAAACGCTCAATTGAAGCCTTAAAACAGCAATTTTCAAAATTTTCTTGGCAATGTGTGCTTTTTTTTAGTTATGTTTTCATTTTAATCAGGCATAGGACTACTTAGAAAAAAAAATTACATTAGCGTGAAAACAGTATTTAACAAATCCACGTACAAATTAGAATTTATAAAAAAAGGACATTTATAAAGCATAATTTTAGAATCTCTCTGGACACAAATATGCAAATATTGTTACTGTTCGTTCGTTATCTACATCGATATTTTTGTCAAAAAAATATCTCTAGAAGCGATTAATCTTAATATATAAAAATCTTCTGTGCGGACGTTTGTCACTATAAGGCTTTTAAACGGATGGACAGATTTTGATCTAAGTTTTTAAGTGTAATTAAGTTGTGGCAAGCATGGTTTCGAAGCGCGATGGATCGAATCGGAAACGTTTTTGATAATTAATTAATTAATTAAAGCATTGGAATTAATTAATTAAAGCATCAGCTGGTTACATCTCCCAAATGAGTAATATTGATATTAACCTATTGTTGAGCGAGAATTGAAATAAATATTTAACCCGTTGCCAAAGGACAATAAGAAAGCCAGCTCTGCTTTTTGTAATGAAATTTCCTACTGTGACATGTCAATTGAGAATAAATAAAACGTAGATAGAGAGTATAGAGAGTGAAGCCTTCGTTTCTTAAAAGCAACGATTTTAGGTCCCGTAATATACTATTTTAAAGTTAAGGAAGAAATCGGGGTTTCTTTCACTAACCAAATAATCAGAAAATACTGTACCTAACAACATTTGTTTCTCGGCTCAAATTCATCTAAGTTTTGGCATAAATTGCAAGAATACTTTAAGGATTAGGGGATGTTTCGATAATTGGGAATCTCTCGATCTTTCTTCATTGGCGTCAATTTTTGGCTCCAGCGCCTGCCCGAAAGGTATTTTTCTTTGCAAATCAAAACAAAGAGATCGGAAATATGTGTTCACATAGGGTAATTATAAATCAGCAGGGTTACCGAAATAAAATTATTTACCCTAAAAATGAGACAACCGCGCCAGATTCCCAATTATCGAAATATCCCCAAAGATTATAAAACTAATCAGTACATTATTAAAGGAAAAGACTGTGGAATTTAAAGACGAAATAAATTTAATTTTCGTCCAGATAAATTACAACAGAATAGTTCTGTACACAAAAGATCAGTGCAGTGAAAGAATTTTGACTTTGGCGGAAAGAACAAATTAGGTACTATATGAAGATCATTCAAGTGCGCAAGGAAAAATAGTAAGTGAGACAAATGCACAGCGAGAGAGCGGGATTTAAAAGTTTTCGTTCAAAAGATCGGACCACAAATCGGTCGGAATTCCCTTCGCTCACTGATCGGCTGGATTACAGTAACGTTGTGGCTTGGCGACTTTGACCATAAATAATAGGGTTGGCGATTATTTGCTTGCATTTTAATACTGTTAATGTAATTTATTGTATTTTTTGTTTATTTGGCAAAATATTTTAAATTGCAAAGAATTGTTTCAGGTTTTTAAAGCGTGTTTAGTCATCGTTAGTTGAAGAATGTTTATTTTACATCGGGAGGGGGTGGGGAGTGAGTTGTTTTCGTTTATTCAGGGAACTGTTTTTACCTTTATATCGTTTTTTAAAATAATATCCTTTCGATTGTTTTATTCTTTTTCTTACGGGTGACGTTGCATCGGGATTTCCCGTTTGTTCTTGATGAGTATTTAGTTTTTTACTCTAAATATCTGGGGATGCTTTTTATCCTTTGAGTATGGCTGAAAGAACAAACTATCAAGTACGGGAGAAAGAACAGTTAATAAAACAACTACTCAGTGGGCATTAGATAAATCAAGTTGTAACAAATATACGCGTTCTGACACCAAGCAGCTTAAAACATTTTCTTTGTACTTATTTTTTTCTACAAAACGTTTCAAACACTTGATAGTTTATTGAAATTTTTTAACTTTTCAATTTTCAAAGTTTGAACAGAACAACGTCTGTCGGGTCCTCTAGCAGAATAATAAAATTCAACAAAAATATCACTAGTTGTGAATGAATGATAAATATTTAAACTCGGATGAAAATGTCAGAAAGATCGGAAAATACATAAATTTTAATGCAACAAAAAAGATCTGCGTCTAGCCCGGAGGAGCTATTTTCCATATTTTCGATAGATAATACTTACATTTTCCCCTTCCAATAGAATGCGCTTACAGTTAAAAGCATAATGCCAACTTCTATTTTACAATTTTTTTATGTGTTATCCTTTTACACATCAATCATAGATGTTGAAAAAAAGAACAGCTATCCTGAAGAAAAAGGATTGGTTTTTTTCGACAAGAAGTTTTTCTTTAAGCTTTTAGAAATTTAAAAGACAATACCTTATAGTTAAAAAATAAGGAAAAAATAAATATTCCCAAAGGCAATAAAGTCTATAAACTTAACACGTGTATTTTTTCTCTGACTTCGCTTTTGAGAAAAAAAAATAAACAAGGATAATGTATCGGTTAAAAGGGCGATACGCACGTTCATACTTTCAAAAGCGTTTTTTACTTGCAACTTCAAAAAAAGTATAAAAAAATCTTGTAATGTATTATGTTTATTGTTGTCGGCAGATTTTTTTCTTGGAAATAATCTTTTCCGGTGAGCTAATAAAATTTCCCCCACTTTTTACTTCCTTTTACAAAAAATGAAGTATTGTATTCGCGAAAAAATTTCACTCGAAAATCGTCCTTAATTTCCATTTAGCTCACCCCCGAATGAATGTTGAGTTTTTTTTCGACCCGACCACACTTGCATACATACCTAAGAACATATAGACGTCCGAAATATCCATTTTGACGATTCTCGAGTTAATTACAACAAGTTTTCTTGTGACGTCTGTATGTAAGTATGTATGTGCGTATTTATGTTGCATAACTCAAGAACGGTATGTCCTAGAGAGTTGAAATTTGGTACGTAGACTCCTAGTGGGGTCTAGTTATGCACCTCTCTTTTTGGTTGCATTCGGGTGTTTCTAAAGGGGTCTTTCGCCCCTTTTTGGGGTGGGAAATCATTGTTAATTTCGGTGCAAACTCAAGTGGTGTTATAATTTGGCGGACACTTGGCGATATATCATCATTTTTGGTCGTCAAGTTTTGTCCCCGACTTGGCGACAAATTTGGCGATTTTTTTTTTTTTTTTGTAAATCTGGTTTCAATTTGGCCATTGTTGGCGATATTTAGAGAGTAAACTATTGAATCACATTAAAACTGCCAATGATGAGAAAATGACATTAAATAGGAGTAAAAGGAAGTCATGTGATGCACACATCAGCTCGTTACATATTATAGGGAAAATAGCTCAAGATGGCAACGAAAGTTTTAGCGATTTCGTTTGACCTTATATTTGCTGCAAAAGTATTTTAAAGTATTAAAAAAAATCCCACATATATTACAATAAAATGTTTGCTTTTTTTGTTTTAGACGTAGCTAAAACGAATAAGAGTAATTAGAAAGTTTTTTATGGAAATGATTTTACGCACCAATAACCATTTACGTCAAAAATAAAATCATTTGCATTTTAAATTCCCTTCCTTGTTGATTCAACTTCCCGTTAACTCTAACTTAAAGCAATGTTTAGTTTACAATAAAGTACGTTTCGACAGTAATAATGATTTTTCCCCATTTCTCGGGGCATAAAATTAACAACAGAATCAAAGTCTAGTATCTTAAAAGAGTTTTTTCTTTAGATTTTACGATGCTTAAAACGTTTTGAGTGTTGTAAGTCTTTTAGAAAATGCTTGCCCTCCCTCGTAGGCGTTAAAGTTACAAATTTTATGCGCAATCGCGTTTGCTTATTGTTTTCACTTGACAGTAATTGATGTTCCTTTGATTTTTTTCTATGCTTAAAATTTAAATTCCTCTAATCCATGGCTCTCCACCAGCATTTCTCCTCCTGAGCGGCGACATCCACGTTCCCCGGAACCGACTTTATTTATACCGGACAGTAGTTAATAATTGACAGTTCTGGGACAACGGAGGCGTTGAGGCGTTAACGCCTCCGTCGATCCCGACCACCGCCCCCCGACCTTGGGGTTGCGCTGCCTCCCCCTCCCCACAACCGGGGCCGCCGCGAGAACCCGTAGAAGGTGATGAGGTTTTTTCGCGCGCTTTTTTTTTTTCGCGCATTTTTGGACTTAGAATATTTTGAACTTGTTGTCATGACAACCAGAGTTTTAGGATGGCAACTTTTAAGAACGTTCGTGGCGCCATCTATTGAGATTTTTTATTTCCAGACTTTGAATAATTTCGACGAATGGTTGTCAAGACAACCAAAGTTTCGCGAATTTAATTATTTTTATTTTACAGAGTGTTGGGAATCGAACACCCAAACTTTGAGTTAGCAAAAACGTATGCTAACCACTATGCTATATTTTCCATTACACTTTCAGTCTTAATGTGAATCTGTACCATGACAACGAATATTACAATTAAATTAATTTTAAAACCATCAGTTAATTCACTCTTTAGTACTAATCATGGCATGTCATTAACTGAATTTCAGCTCATAATTGAAACTATCATCATCATTATTATTATTTTTCATAATAACAAAGTTTTCACTTAAGTAAAGATTTATTTAAATACAACCCATTCGAGATTTTAGATTTATTTCAATGCTTTGTGGACTTGAAATATATTTTAAACTTTGATTTTCTTTTTCATGCATTTCAAACTTTATCATTTTTATTTTTTCTAACTTGTTCATACATTTTGAACTTTAACGTTTTTTCCTGTCATTTAGCACTTTGATTATTTTTTTTCACTATTTTAGCGTTTTTCAATTATTTTCAGTCTTTAACTATTTTCTTAGCCTTTTAGTCTTTAACTAATTTCAAGCATTTCAGACTTAAATTATTTTTTCGTGATTTCGATTTTTTTTTTAAGTATATTTTAGAGTTTGATCATTTTCTCGCTTGTTTTTACTTTTTCGTTTTTTTTTCCGATATTTTTTAAACTTAGAAATTTTTCGCAATTAGTGACAGGAATCGAAACCTCAAATTTTTCGAAACGTTATCATGTCTTCAATTTTTGCAATCATGTCAAACTTGCAATCAATTTACTCGTAGTAGTAATTAACACTTATCATTAACAAATTTTCACGGATTTTAAAAATTAACTTAATTAATTTTTTCCAGTAAGCAAATTGCGCACTCAAGTTACATTCCAACACTGCATATACGCTTCAAGAGTTTCATTGAATTTATCACATTCCATTTAATTAACTCTAATAATTACTTTTTCATTAATACTTAACTTAATCATTTTATCATACATTTATTCCAGTTACAAAATTATGCTTAAAAGTTATTTATTTTTCTTAGCACAAGAGATATTAACATGTTCCTACTAAAATGCTTTTCACTCTAGTTTGAGTTTACTAAATTAGCAACTCATTTACGATTTAGATTCATTTAATCGTCTTTGATTCTTTTTCATTATTATTATTTTACATTATCACATACGTTATTATTTTTATACATTTATCCATTTAATTTTCCAAAATCTACAATCAATTTACTCTTTGTATTAATTAACACTTATCACTATCAAATATTTTCATGAATTTTAAAAATTATCTTCTTAAATAATTTTTTACTGTAACCAAATTTCCCACTCAAGTTATATTTTATCACTACATATGCTTTTCATGAGTTTCATTTAATTTATCGCATTTCATTTAATTAACTCTAATAATTATTTTTTATCATCAATATTTAAGTTAATCATATTTTGATTTCTTTATTTTATTTATTTTTTTTTCATGCAAACACTCTTGATGGAATAAAATAAAATTTTCAACTTTCATGAATTAAATCCCCTCTGACTATTTTATTTTACTTTACCATACTTTACTATTTTACTTACTGCGTTTTACTATTTATCATTCATTACAGCTTTTCCAAAATATTACTTTACAACCAACTAATTTCATTAACAGAATTTTCATTACAATTTATAAATTTCACTTTTATTTAATTATTTTTACCTACGGTAAAATAAAACACATCACATAAAAAAGTTAAACATCAATGAAGAACCCGAGAAATGTTAAAATTATAAGTCTAGTATCAAAACTTCATGTCAGCAAATTTTAAAAATAGACTTACCGAAAAATAATTTCTACTGAAATTCATTTCAAAACTTGGAATCAATTTACTCTTAGCATTAATAAACACTTATCATTAAGAAATTTTCATGGATTTTAAAAATCAACTTATTTAATTTTTTCCAGTAAGCAAATTTCGCACTCAAGTTACATTTTATCACTACATATGCTTTTCAAGAGTTTTATTGAATTTATCACATTTTATTTAATTATTTTTTGATTAGTATTAAACTTAGTCATTTTATCGCTTAGTATTTAACTTAATCATTTTCTTGCTTGTTTTTACTTTATCGTTTTTTTTCCCGTTATTTTTAAACTTAGAAATTTTTCACAATTAGTAACAGGAATCGAACCCACAAATTTTTCGAAACATTATCAGGTCTACAATTTTCATCCAACTAATTTATTTTAAAAACTTGCAATCAATTTACTCTTAGTAGTAATTAACACTTATCATTAATAAACTTTCACGATTTAAAAAAAATCAACTTATTTAATTTTTTTTCCAGTAAGCAAATTTCGCACTCAAGTTACATTTCATCACTTTATATGCTTTTCAAGAGTTTCATTTAATTTATCACATTTTATTTAATCAACTCTATTAATTATTTTTTGATTAGTATTTAACTTAGTCATTTTATCGCATAGTGTTTTACTTTATTATTATTATTATTTTTTTTTCATACAAGCACTCTTGTTAGAATAAAACAAAATTTTCAACATTCATGAATTAGAATCACTTTGACTATTTCATTTTCCCAATAATATTTTACTTTAACAACTAATTTCTTTAACAAAATCGATATCATTTATTTTAGTCTTTATCCTTTTCGAACGATACATTCAAATGGACAGCTATACGTTAAATTAAGAAACTTAATCTAAATTTTGACAAATTAAGTTATAGCTAAATACTGACTAAAATTAAGTACAAAAGACTAACCTTTTTGGGGTGAAATCCCTCAAGTACCAGCTATCGCGAAGTTATTTAAAAACAGTGAATGAAATTGTAATAAGTGGATTGTTAATTATAACTCAATCTCACAAATTACAACTACATGCATGTTTTATTTGAAATCGCTGCATACGGCTGTTTGCCCATCGTCGATTTGCAGAAGGCGTGCCGTGAAATCGCAAATCAACGCGGCTGTTGAAAAAAACTCCCATAATCCCAAAGAACTTCCCATCGTCCACACTCACCGAGGCGAATTGAGAAAATGACTTTATCAATATTGCTATCTACCCCTTTACCGATAACAGACAACAAACCCCACGTGCTAGTATTATTCACCACCTGGCCTACGTCTTTCAAGTGATGTCACTGTTTCTGACCAATTAAAATTAGTTCACGTTTCTCAAATATCAAGCACACAGATCGACAATAGCCTGATGTCTGGTTTTCCAAACAAAATTTTAGATTTTAATTCGTAGTTTCGAATTAATTTCTTTTTCATTTCAAACTTATATAAAAAAAATTTCCAGCTTGTAAGAATATTTCTTTCAAAAACAGATTTTTGATTCAAAACAGTATTTTTTCAAACTTGTAATATTTTTCTACTTAGAAAATGAAATCAAAAATTTTTGTTTTCTTTAATCATATAAAATGTTTTTAAAAAATAATTTCTCAAACTTGTAATATTTTTCCACTAATTAAAAAAAAATCAATTTTTTTTTTCAATCATATAAAAATAAATTTTTATTCTTACAACAATAAATTTTTCCGCAAAAATATTTTTTTCAAATCAAAATAATAATAATAATAATATTTTTGTAACATATTATTTTTTTTTCTTTTCAATCTTTTTTTTTTTTTCGCAAAACTATTTTTTTTTTTCAAAAATTTTCAAACTTACAAAATAAAATTTTTTCAACTGAATCTTTAAACGAAATGATTTAATTAAATTTAAAACTCAATATCACTTTACTCTTAGTATTAATAACCAATAGCACTTAACCATTTACTCTTCGCACTCTAAGTATTAATTAACACACATGCATTATAAATAATAATAATAATGTTTAAGATACTTACAAATCATCCACTCAAGCTTTCAAATATCCATCTAGCATGTTATTGTTCATTCGTGTGAGGGAACTTGTAATAAAACTTTACTCATCAACCGAAATTATAAGCGAAAATATCACATTTTCAGCACATAATATAATCCTACAATTAACAAATTGGTTTTAACTTTGAATTTAAGAAAAATAAAAACTATTACACACTTAGTAACATATCTATCGATGTATATTATTTCATGACAAATCACAAATAGGTGAGGATCTTTTATCGATCATGTGACCAACTAAGTTAAGAAAGAGCATCCTTATCTCATATGAGAATTTATAAGTCTTTAATATTTCTCTTTAATGTAAGTGTATTCATACGTACGAGTTTGTGTATGTGAATATAACTGTGTATTGTTTTCAAACCATTGACATGTTTAAGCTTTACGGTTCTAATTTTGAATTTCCACTTAGCATTAGTCGAAGTCCTTCGCATGTATTAAACTATAGAAATATCACAAAAATTATATTTTCATTCAGTCTTAATTACAAAACCATACAATAACATGAAGACAACACCGATAGTATAAAGATTACTTACAATAAAGTGCATATAAAGAATATATGTAAGAGTGATTTCAAAGTATAATCCATCAACCATATTCAACATCTCAATAAAAACACAAGTCTCTTTTAAAATGATAAACACAATTTATTCACACACACAGTAAAAGACAATTAAAAAAACTTACATCTTTAAGTAAAACTCTTCAAAACTTTCAAGCGTATTTTTAACATCGATTGCATCAAATAAATCAGACACATGACATTTTAAACATGGACTATCAACATTCAAAGTAACGAAGTCACGAGTCAAGTTTTCCCAATTAACATTAAAAAGAGCCTGTTCGAAAAAAGTGTCGAACTTCCGACCCCTTGTTAATGATTCACATCCATGCACGCTCATGTAAAAAATGAATCCATTTTTACAATCCACACATTCTTTTTTAGAAAGGTAGTTTATGTTGCATATGAGCTCATCAAATAGTCACTTACGTAGAGAATCAGCCAGTTTACCAACTTCTTGTGATGTATATGTGCTGATTTTATCACATCGACAATCACAGGGATATTTTTTCTCAATTTCCGGAAGGATGTACTCTTTTAGAGTATAAGTCATAAGTTTGTCTTTGACACTACGTGAGATACAAGGGGACGCGTAGCACAATTTGTCAAGCTGGCTTTCCAAAAGTAGAACTCTATCAGGTATCAACTGGAACACTTCTCGTTTCAGTTTGAACAATCTTTGCACACTAACACAGATGTTACCATTCGCACTCGACTCTCCTTTTTTATAACAAAAGCGAAATCACGGTCTTCGATTAATTTTTGATTTATATTTTTACGTAGGTTTGAAATTAGTGATCTCCACACATCTGGTTCTAAGGAAACACCATCCTTAGTTGGTCGAAGAATACCATCTTTCCCACACGTATATCTTCTAATATGCACGCGTGTACGTTTCCGAAAAGTATTCACCTAAAGTGAAAATACAATCACCCAAGTGTATCGTATCATCAGGCTGTGGAGAAGCCTCAGTGTTCATTTTCATGTTCGTTGCATCCCATCTGTTCATCTTCAGACTTCAAAGTTTCAGAATGATTTTCACCAGCGTTACTCATTCTTAACTCTCATAGGATTAAGAGTCACAATACTAAAACAACTTCCTGTGAACTTAAAAAATAAATCAAACTAGGTTTTAACACTAGCGGGTGAAGAAAAATCCTAAGTACATAGAATGAAATTTCACGACGTCTTTCAAAGCTCAGAATCACTCTGAAAATGATTCTCCAAACATCCACTATAAACCAATGAATATTCACTTTAACCAATGAGAAGTGTAAATAAATCTCCTGCTACTGAAGTCATAGAATATCACACGAACTTTTGAGCAGAATTGAGTTGTTTTCCACAGTATTCAGATTTTTAGAAAATGCCAACACTTTGACTTCCAACTTCATCCTGACCTACTACGAGTAATTTTAAGATGGTAGCAGGTTTTCACATCACACCGAATGCCGATGACGTTTTCGCATCTCACGCATGACATGATCAAATGCGAAACCGTCATCGGCATTCGGTGTGATGTGAAAACCTGCTACCATCTTAAAATTACTCGTAGTAGGTCAGGATGAAGTTGGAAGTCAAAGTGTTGGCATTTTCTAAAAATCTGAACAGGAAGTTGTTTTAGTATTGTGACTCCTAATCCTATGAGAGTTAAGAATGACTAACGCTGGTGAAAATCATTCTGAAACTTTGAAGCCTGAAGATGAACAGATGGGATGCAACGAACATGAAAATGAACATTGAGGCTTCTCCACAGCCTGATGATATGATACACTTGGGTGATTGTATTTTCACTTTAGGTGAATACTTTTCGGAAACGTACACGCGTGCATATTAGAAGATATACGTGTGGGAAAGATGGTATTTTTCGACCAACTATGGATGGTATTTCCTTAGAACCAGATGTGTGGAGATCACTTATTTCAAGCCTATGTAAAAATGTAAATCAAAAATTAATCGAAGACCGTGATTTCGCTTTTGTTATAAAAAAGGAGAGTCGAGTGCGAATGGTAACATCTGTGTTAGTGTGCAAAGATTGTTCAAACTGAAACGAGAAGTGTTCCAGTTGATGCCTGATAGAGTTCTACTTTTGGAAAAGCCAGATTGACAAATTGTGCTACGCGTCCCCTTGTATCTCACGTAGTGTCAAAGACAAACTTATGAATTATACTCTAAAAGAGTACATCCTTTCGGAAATTGAGAAAAAATATCCCTGTGATTGTCGATGTGATAAAATCAGCACATATACATCACAAGAAGTTCGTAAACTGGCTGATTCTCTACGTAAGTGACTATTTGATGAGCTCATATGCAACATAAACTACCTTTCTAAAAAAGAATGTGTGGATTGTAAAAATGGATTCATTTTTTACATGAGAGTGCATGAATGTGAATCATTAACAAGGGGTCGAAAGTTCGACACTTTTTTCGAACGGGCTCTTTTTAATGTTAATTGGGAAAACTTGACTCGTGACTTCGTTACTTTGAATGTTGATAGTCCATGTTTAAAATGTCATGTGTCTGATTTATTTGATGCAATCGATGTTAAAAATACGCTTGAAAGTTTTGAAGAGTTTTACTTAAAGATGAAAGTTTTTTTAATTGTCTTTTACTGTGTGTGTGAATAAATTGTGTTTATCATTTTAAAAGAGACTTGTGTTTTGATTGAGTTGTTGAATATGGTTGATGGATTATACTTTGAAATCACTCTTACATATATTTTTTATATGCACTTTATTGTAAGTAATCTTTATACTATCGGTGTTGTCTTCATCTTATTGTATGGTTTTGTAATTAAGACTGAATGAAAATATAATTTTTGTAATATTTCTATAGTTTAATGCATGCGAAGGACTTCAAATAATGCTAAGTGGAAAGTCAAAATTAGAACCGTAAAGCTTAAACATGACAATGGTTTGAAAACAATACACAGTTATATTCACATACACAAACTCGTACGTATCAATACACTTACATTAAAGAGAAATATTAAAGACTTATAAATTCTCATATGAGATAAGAACGCTCTTTCTTAACTTAGTTGGTCACATGATCGATAAAAGATCCTCACCTATTTGTGATTTGTCATGAAATAATATACATCGATAGATATGTTACTAAGTGTGTAATAGTTTTTATTTTTCTTAAATTCAAAGTTAAAACCAATTTGTTAATTGTAGGATTATATTAAGTGCTAAAAAATGCGATATTTTCGCTTATAATTTCGGTTGATAAGTAAAGTTTTATTACAAGTTCCCTCACACGAATGAACAATAACATGCTAGATGGATATTTGAAAGCTTGAGTGGATGATTTGTAAGTATCTTAAACATTATTATTATTATTTCTAATGCGTGTGTGTTAATTAATACTTAGAGTGCAAAGAGTAAATGGTTTAAGTGCTATTGGTTATTAATACTAAGAGTAAAGTGATATTGAGTTTTAAATTTAATTAAAGCATTTCGTTTGAAGATTCAGTTGAAAAAATTTTATTTTGTAAGTTTGAAAATTTTTGAAAAAAAAAAGATTGAAAGGAAAAAAACAATATGTTACAAAAATATTATTATTATTTTGATTTGAAAAAAATATTTTTGCGGAAAAATTTACTGTTGTAAGATTAAAAATTTATTTTTATATGATTGAAAAAAAAAATTGATTTTTTTAATTAGTGGAAAAATATTACAAGTTTGAGAAATTATTTCTTAAAAACATTACATAAGTTTGAAAAAATACTGTTTTGAATCAAAAATCTGTTTTTGAAAGAAATATTCTTACAAGCTGGAAATTTTTTTTATAAGTTTGAAATGAAAAAGAAATTAATTCGAAACTACGAATTAAAATCTAAAATTTTGTTTGGAAAACCTGACATCAGGCTATTGTCGATCTATGTGCTTGATATTTGAGAAACGTGAACT